>NC_074727.1:12726841-13026841 GCF_947242115.1 Biomphalaria glabrata
CCCAATCTCAGATCACGCTGAAATTTCTCACAATTATTTTTTTTTACATGAAAAACACAAAAAAAAAAATCGATAAAGATAATTATTTTGTTTGGTATCTCAAACAAATAAAAGAAATAGTACCGACTGAAAAAAAAGGGGGGGGGGATATAAGCTGATTTTGTCCCGGTTATAGATCGCCGCTTTAAACTAAGTTTGAAACAATCAATATATAACTATACAATCTTCTATTTTCGTAACCACCTCACTAGCAGAGTGGTTAGTATGCCGATTTGAGGAGGCTTTATCTGTGAGTTCGAATTCAGGTCGTTCCCCCATCTTTTTTTTAATAAATGCTTTTAAAAAGCAATTACTGTAAAATTCCCCCATATATAAACATTTCTCCCCCCCCCCCTTTCCCATTTTTTCAATTTTCGCAACTGGAAATAGCGCTAAAAAAATTTGCAAAAAAATTTGAATTAATGAATTTTTTTACCACACCCCTATTCTACCCCTTCCCCCCTTCCCCAAGGGAGTATAGGCGCTGTAAATGTTGGAACTTGGTGTTGTTGATGGATGGTTTGGGAACACTTGTAACGGATAGACTGGGCTAAGCTCTTGTGACGTTTACAAGTAGGGGCACTTCATTAGAAAATCGTGAAAATCAACCCCATAGTTGGCGGAGATACTTGATGACTGCCCCCTCCACTTTGCCCTCGTTCGCGCCCCCCGCACCTTGCAATGTGTCATGTGCATTGGGAACTCCCTTAGCCTTCCCCTGCAAGCCTCAGCAGGAAACTCGCTCTCCTGTTCTAGTCGGTAATAGCGTCGCGGTGAAGATTTTCGGACTCGTGGTCATCTGGCCATCTGAAATAAACCCGCGATGGTCAGTGTGAGTCCAGTCTAAAAGTGCCAGAGGAAACGGCGAGACTGAGCATTAACATCCCGGACCCATTTCATGACCTCCCCTATGAGGTCAAGAGTTAGAATGTATCACTGGAGCAACCCCCCTCCCCACTTTTGTTTTATTAAGTGCACTTGATACTTGTGCGCCTTGGGGCGCAAGTGCACCCGTGAGAAAACTCTTGTAGTGACGAAACGCAGGTGTTGACATGCAAGAACGAGAACGGCGTAGGTACTTGAGGCCCATCACTGGATACGCTTCTGTCAAGTGATCTCTCCACACCTTCTAAATAGTACATAGTAGACTCATAGAAGTCTATATTTAGTTATTGGAATTTTAAAATGATTGCATTTGGTGCCAAATTTGAATATGTTGTTTCAAATTTTGCTACCAAGAACATGCTATTCAATTTTTAAGCAAATAAGTCATTAGAATATTTTTAAAAGGGTCCACACCATTTACAGAGAACAAATCGAAGAGAGTTTCTCTATTAGATGATCTCTTGACTAGTTTTTCCATTCTTGTCATATTCACTCTCTCTCTCTCTCTCTTTCTTTGTTTCTTTAGCTTTTTCTCACTTTCTCGCTCTCTCTCTCTTTCCCTCTCTTTATTTCTCTCTTTCTCGCCTTTCTCTCTCTCTCGCTTTCTCTCTATCTCTCACTCTTTCTCTCTTCATAAACATGTCATGAAAACAATATAGCATATTTAAAACTAAAACAGACATTTTGTTTTAAATCGTCTGGTGATCCTGAATGTTCACTATCATCATGATTGACTTAAAGCCTTAGAGCATGTCCAGCACTTGACATCTGGACATCTCTGGACATCACTGGACATCACTGGACATCGACATCACTGGATATCTCTGGACATCTCTGGACATCACTGGATATCTCTGGACATCATCACTGGCCATCTCTGGACATCTCGGCAAACACTATAATTACGATGAACGAAGATGTGAAAACTGTATTAACTATTATCTCCCTTGCCGCTTTAAATACATTGAATGCCATAAATACACTAAAGACATACTTACACGCGACAGACATCGTATCATTATTTTTCAGTCTTTTAAATTGAATATTTTATATTTAGTCTTTTGATTAGAAGATTTCGACCGATAAAGTGTCCAATAGGCTGTATTTAAAGGTCGACTCTTGTTAAAAAAACAATATTTAATATTATGAAGTATACAGAAAGTCGATACTCGTCACTTTATTTTTAAATTACAATTATTTCTTGAATTTAAAAGCAAATATCACAATCTTACAGTAAAACTGAAGGCAGCAACTGCTTACCAATGTACACATTTCGTCAGTTCCTTTCTCCGTCATTAGCGCCTGCTTGTTAATTAGGTCATAGTATCTAAGAGAGTTACCTCCTCTATAAATCTGACAAGTCTGTTGCGTTTACTTTACCGATTAGACACACCCAGTCTTTCCCGGCATTCTTTTACAATTAGCCCCCCCCCCCATTCCCTCCCGCCCGTTTCTCTTCTGATTTCTCCCAGTTCCCCCCCACAGTTGAAACATCCTGTCCTGTTGAGTTAATGAAGGCAGCGCCCTCTCGGTACCTCGGTGTTTCCCTGTGTGGGGCGTATATATTAACAGCTCACGGGCCATGTTGACACTACTGAGTGACATCGAAACAAGGGACAGCTTTGTTTTTAAATAACATCCCCCCCCCCTCCGCCTCCAGTGCCAACACCCCAACCCTCACCCTCTCCCTGCGTCTACCACACCCTGGTCATTTACATACGCTCACTAATAGTAGCCTACTTCCGAGCTTGACCTAGTTAAGTCTTCTGCACATACCTATATATAATCAACAGATGCATCAATATTTACATCTTATATAGTTTCGATCAAGTCATAGTATTTATCAAATATAACTCAAAAGTATTCTGATCACTCTTCGTCTCGCACTGTAAACTATCAATAGCTCAGAGCTCGCGTATCTCAATGGTTAACAATTTTAAGTGTTATAAAAAGCCGAATGTAGATTTAAAAAGTTGAAATTTCTTTTTTCGGTTCTCCTACTAGATCTAATTTCGCTGAGAAACTTCTAATGATCAAACCATTTTTTCTCGGCTCAAGTTGAACAAGAAACAGTCCCAGCATGCTTTTGTAGCATTGAAGTATTGCAGAGATATGGACCATGTAACTAGAAGTGAGATAAGGTGAAGAGACCACACTTATTAAAATATGCGTTTCATTAATTGACTGATGCTCCGTGGAAAACAACAACATTGCTTTAAGAATTTGATAAAGTACTATTACCTGCAAGGTTGGACCAAATATTTTAAAATAATTTATTGACATAGGAATTGAAAAAAAATCGCTTCTCAATTACAGGGACACTATAGAGCTCAGACTTTGTAGAATACACACTCTACAGTGAAACTAATATTTTTAATGAGAATTCTGCAGTTACCTTGATTGAGAAAAAAATGGCGGGGGTGGGGGTTCACCAAATCCTCTAGTGAGAGGAGACAAAAGAATTCTTCATGTTTGCTGAAAAGTATTACTTTCACCAAAAAACAAAACAAAAACGAAACAGTCTAGAGAAATATAAAACAATACACACACTAGACTCTTTTATTATAGCATTCCTCACACTCATTTGTCTATTTGAGGCAGTTACTTTTGAAGTAGTTACTTTGGAGGTAGTTATTTTTGAGTCAGTTATTTTTGAAGTAGTTATTTTTGAGGCAGTTATTTTTGAGCTAGTTATTTGTCCTGCTCTGTTAATGGCCTTCATGCCTGTAAGAGTGCAGCGATTTCAAAATGTCAGCGTCTTTCTCGAAAACAAAACTGACCATCCCCCTTCCCTTCTCACGCAACAATTGATCGTTAACAATAAAACGATAAAACGAAGAACTGGTCAGTTGATTTTTCTTGAAAACAAATCATTAGTCTTGACCAGACTCGCCTGGGTGAGAACAGAGCTGACCACAAGTGCCAGCACCTGCAAGCTTGTAATGGGCTTGACGGGCAATAAAAAGTTATGGGCCGGCCATTAACGTCATAGATCACGAACAAAACGCATTCTCGTCGGTGGAACTGGTCAACAAGGCCTGACCTGTGGTTCTCTGCCAGTGACACATGCCATTGTCTGACACCTGGACGTCCGAAGATTTGTTACTAGCCTGGCGATAACGAATAAGATGAACATTAGATCAAGAAAAAAAACAAAGTCTACCAGATATGACCATCTTATAACTGCTGAAGATTATATATATATATTACAATTACAAATATTACATAATATAGTACGTATCTCTTAATGGCATACATTTGGTCTGATTTTAATAGCGTCCCCAAACAATGCATAACTAGGACAGGACTATTTGTTCCGACAGGTTGTTATTTCCGGAAGAGGTTTTGGTTTTAGCCTTTCCATTACCCATTGCATGCATCTCATATTTCCAATGACAAACCAGTCCAACTCCTGGCCTTTTCATATTGTTCATGTATTGGGCCCTGCAGTAATGTTAACACAGGAGAAAGGGCAATGGCAAGTCAATGATGCCTAAATCAGAAGGATTCTGACAGGAGGTCTCGTCGGCACTGGGTTTCTATGAGTCTAGGACAAGGAAAACTGCTATTCAAAACCTAAACCCAAATGTGATTAAAGCTTCGAGAATCGATACTGAAATAAAGGAGCCTGAGCCATCTGGCAGCTGTACAGACATGTGACGTGGAATCGAGACATGTGACGTGGAATCGAGCTATTAGTCTAAACTGCCCATAGGTTGTGACGTTGCAGGTCAGTTTTCAGGCCTTCTATAAGGATTGGTCTTGGTCTGTGTGTGTAAGACCTGGGCTCAAACCAAATGTTCTCAGCAAAAGATTGGTTTCAGCTTCCAATCTATTCTATTCTATTTCATCATCACCTGTCTCTTGACTTTCGACGTAGAGGTGCTGTAACAGTTCCAGTAACCAAATCCTTCCACTTTTCCAGCTGGTCCTAGCAGGATATCAAGAGATGGTCCGGTTCTTTTTTTTACGTTATCCAACCAGCTTTTGTTTGGACGACCCTTTCTTTGTGCTCCCTCCACTGTACCTTGAAGGATGACTTTAGACCAAACCAGTTCAGCTTTTACAGTATTGAGTTCTTCCATCTTGCCAGCCAGAGTGTTGACTTGTTAAAGTACAAACTCATTTGTCTTCTTTTCCTGTTTATGTGATACCAAACATTTCGCTATAACATTTACTCTCAAAGTCTTGAATTCTTCTTTCAGCCTCAGCGTTCAGTGTCCAATTGTCACAACCCTACAGGAGTATTAGAAACCACTAGGGAAGAATACAGCTTTAATATTTTACATGGAAGCAAATGTTACTCTTCTAGATTTTCCACAGTTTTCTCATGGCAGCAGATGCCCAGCTTAGGCGGGTTTTTATCTCTTGTATTGATCCTCCATCTTTGGCTATGTTTAACCCTAGGTTTTAAAACTATATTCTTTTTAGTATACAATTTTTTTTCAAATGTAAATAATTTCGTGAGATACAGACGAAAAATGTAGTTCTGAAAAAAAAAAAAGCATGATAATTGAATAAATAAATCCTAAGCCAACTTGTAATCAAGCTATGTGTCAACATTAACACTATATCCGCTCCCCCTTCCCCCCCCCCCCCAGTCTTTTGAGTTTAATAAAAAAAAATACGTCATGCTTATAAAAAAAAGATGGAATTATTTGTTTTATTTTCAATCGATTGCAAAAAGTTCGATTAGGGTATAACAAGAAACAATTTTCATCAGATTCACTTTTCGCTGTCCCCCCGCGACACGGAGCCGTCCAATAGCGTTTTTTTGTGTTTGCTGTTGTGGTAATTTAGTCCGACATGGGATAAAGACATTGTGTCTGTAGCCAGTTAGCAAGATCGTTTACTTTGTGCTTCTCTACTAACAGACACCGGTGCCGCCACGTCGGGCGATCGGCTGGGACAGTTGTTTTCTTATAAACAGACATTCGTAATGAGACTCCCCACCCGCCCCCACTCTCCCACACATCCTCACATACTCCCCCCCCCCCGAGCAGGAAGTATGCGATAATATTTTCATTGGATTTCTACATCGTTGAACCAACCCCCCCCCCCCCTTTCTGTTGACCAATTCTCAATGTCTGGTGTATCTGGTCCTGGTCTACGCCGAGACAGAAGTCCTAGAAGAAGTGTTATTTTTTGGCCGAGAAGAATAACTTTTTTTTTGGAGTGTCCCAGAAAACACTGGAAGATAAGAGGAAGAGAGAGTTAGGGCAGATGGTGGTGAAGGGCTAATTAGACCGAAATTCTGGCTCATTTCTTGATTTAGGGACAATACGTACTAGTAGAAAGAAAATAAAGAGATTTTTTTTTTTGGGGGGGGGGGCGGTTACGAGACATTTAGTACAGTGAATACGTTGTGTTTTGCAAGTGGTTAGTGGTGTGCTTGTGGTAAATGGTATGCTTGTGGTAAGCGGAATGCTTGTGGTAAGCGGTATGATTGTGTTAAACGGTATGCTTGGGGTAAGGGTTGTGCTTGCTGTAAGCGGTATGCTAGTGGTAAGCGGGTTGCTGGTGGTAAGCGGGTTGCTTATGGTAAGCAATATGCTTGTGGTAAGTAATATGCTTGTGGTAAGTAATATGCTTGTGGTAAGTGGTATGTCTTGGAAAGTGTCATGCCTGTAATTCTGCAGTGCTACAGGGTAGAGAAAAAAAAAGGAGCATATTCACTTTAAAATAAACCGCACATAGTTAATCAAACACACTGACTTTAAAATAAACCGCACATAGTTAATCAAACACACTGACTTTAAAATAAACCGCACATAGTTAATCAAACACACTGACTTTAAAATAAACCGCACATAGTTAATCAAACACACTGACTTTAAAATAAACCGCACATAGTTAATCAAACACACTGACTTTAAAATAAACCGCACCTAGTTTATCAAACACACTGACTTTAAAATAAACCGCACATAGTTAATCAAACACACTGACTTTAAAATAAACCGCACATAGTTTATCAAACACACTGACTTTAAAATAAACCGCACATAGTTAATCAAACACACTGACTTTAAAATAAACCGCACATAGTTAATCAAACACACTGACTTTAAAATAAACCGCACATAGTTAATCAAACACACTGACTTTAAAATAAACCGCACATAGTTAATCAAACACACTGACTTTAAAATAAACCGCACCTAGTTTATCAAACACTGACTTTAAAATAAACCGCACCTAGTTTATCAAACACTGACTTTAAAATAAACCGCACCTAGTTTATCAAACACTGACTTTAAAATAAACCGCACCTAGTTTATTAAACACTGACTTTAAAATAAACCGCACCTAGTTAATCAAACACACTGACTTTAAAATAAACCGCACCTAGTTTATCAAACACACTGACTTTAAAATAAACCGCACCTAGTTTATCAAACACTGACTTTAAAATAAACCGCACATAGTTAATCAAACACACTGACTTTAAAATAAACCGCACCTAGTTTATCAAACACACTGACTTTAAAATAAACCGCACCTAGTTTATCAAACACTGACTTTAAAATAAACCGCACATAGTTTATCAAACACACTGACTTTAAAATAAACCGCACCTAGTTTATCAAACACTGACTTTAAAATAAACCGCACCTAGTTTATCAAACACACTGACTTTAAAATAAACCGCACCTAGTTTATCAAACACTGACTTTAAAATAAACCGCACATAGTTAATCAAACACACTGACTTTAAAATAAACCGCACCTAGTTTATCAAACACACTGACTTTAAAATAAACCGCACCTAGTTTATCAAACACACTGACTTTAAAATAAACCGCACCTAGTTTATCAAACACACTGACTTTAAAATAAACCGCACCTAGTTTATCAAACACTGACTTTAAAATAAACCGCACCTAGTTTATCAAACACTGACTTTAAAATAAACCGCACATAGTTAATCAAACACACTGACTTTAAAATAAACCGCACCTAGTTTATCAAACACTGACTTTAAAATAAACCGCACCTAGTTTATCAAACACTGACTTTAAAATAAACCGCACCTAGTTTATCAAACACTGACTTTAAAATAAACCGCACCTAGTTTATCAAACACACTGACTTTAAAATAAACCGCACATAGTTTATCAAACACACTGACTTTAAAATAAAACGCACATAGTTAATCAAACACACTGACTTTAAAATAAAACGCACATAGTTTATCAAACACACTGACTTTAAAATAAACCGCACCTAGTTTATCAAACACTGACTTTAAAATAAACCGCACATAGTTAATCGAACACACTGACTTTAAAATAAAACGCACATAGTTAATCAAACACACTGACTTTAAAATAAACCGCACATAGTTAATCAAACACACTGACTTTAAAATAAACCGCACATAGTTAATCAAACACACTGACTTTAGTTTGTACACCGGATACACCAAAACACGAGCTATTTTTAGTTTTATTTTGTCTCTTCATATACGTACAGGGCGGGTATCGGGGGAGGGGGGGGAGCTGAATGTTGTACTCTATTTGACACTAGACTTTAAAAAGATCACCAGCATTTTGATTAACTAAGTGAATGTAAGGCCCAAGACATGCGCAGACAACTGTTTACAGGGTAGCCAATGTTTTCTTCCATTTCTCGTGCTACAAATGCTCTAAATCCTATCTAGTTCTATCTCAATTTCATTAGGCCGATGTACTTTTTAAGTGTTTACATAACAACTAAACCCCCTTTTTTTTTTGAAGTGTTATTTGAGTGTAAATTGAATTAAACTTTTAGACGATCAAAGACAAAACTTAGACAACGCAAAACAAAAAAGTTTGTAAATAATTTAATATCAGTAGACCCGTTTTGTTATTATGTTTATGTTCTATTTTAAAGTACATTCAGACTTTTAATACATCCCGAAATTAAGGCAGACGATCATTCATTTGGGGGAGGCATCAGATGTAACCAACGAAAAATCAAATAGGTCACGTGGCACATAATGAATGAAGGCCACAGGACTATCTAAATTCTCACCCTAGGTTAATAGTATTAAAGTTTTTTTTGTATAAATTTGAAAGAGAGGGGGAATAGATAGTTAGATAGACAGACAGACAGAGATATAGATAGATAGATAGACAGACAGACAGACAGACAGACAGACAGACAGACAGATATATATATATATATATATATATATATAGATAGATAGATAGATAGACAGACAGACAGACAGACAGACAGACAGACAGACAGATAGATAGATAGATAGATAGATAGATAGATAGATAGATAGATAGATAGATAGATAGATAGATAGATAGATAGATAGATAGATAGATAGACAGACATACATATAGATAGATAGACAGACAGACACACAGACAGACAGACAGAGATATAGATAGATAGATAGATAGATAGATAGATAGATAGATAGATAGATAGATAGATAGATAGATAGATAGATTGATAGATACACACTAACTATTCATTGCAAACTAAAAAGCGACTATTTGGACAACGTCAAACTCCTAAGGCGAGTGACAAGACAGAACATCGACTGTAACTTTCAATATTTATACGTTAATCCTTGAGGCGGCGCGACGTCCGTAAAAGTAGAGACCCCCCTAAAGAATTTGACAAGCTGTTTATTTGTAGATTAGTTGTAACGTTACATCATTGGTTTTGGGGCAGGGGAAGGGGAGAGAGAGCTGGTAACTTTCATGTTTCTTTCTCTCAGTGGGGGTGCAATGTAGGGAGTGGGATCTAGATTTTAGAAAGTAGGTTTCTTAGCTGCAATGTTTTGAAGGCTCTTTTTTTTTCACTATCTCAAGAGCAAAGAAAATACTTAATTAACTAGCAATAAACTTCTATTTCATTTCCTAGATTAATGCTGCTATCTCTATATCTGTCTATATTTTTTGGCCGTCTATCTTTATATCTGTTACTATACACGTATATCTAGACTAGACACACATAAGACAGACAATAAGACCGATATAGATAGATAGATAGATAGATAGCTAGATAGATGGATGGATGGATGGATGGATTTATAGATAGATGGATAGATGGATACTTGGATAGATAGATAGATAGATAGAGATAGATAGATAGATAGATAGATAGATACCCTACCACCTTGCCTCCCCCCCCTCTCATTAGCACCCCCTTCTAATTAATCATTGGCAGTGTCGGCGCTGCTCATCACTCTTTGTCCGCGTCTGTCTCCGCCACTCAGCATTTGGACATCTCTCTCAAAGACTAGAAAAACAAACACGCCAGATTCCAGACGTTCCGAATTACATCCGCACCTCCCACTCCTCCCATCCGATCCCCAGGTCGTCGTAAATCAAATGCTCCTTACGGACAAACCCCCCCCCCCCCCCCAACAAAATAAGACTGCCCCCCCCCAACCCCGCACACACACGCACATACAAAACGAGGAGAAAAAATCTATATAGTTTCCTTCAGTTCTTGAATTGCTTATGTCTACTGCATGCTTCAAGCTATAAGATACTCAGTGCGCTAGGGTCCGAACGTTTTTGCGGCATTAGAAGGTGGGGGGGGGGGGCATAGTATCGTGGATGAGATTTTTGTTTTGGCTTAAATAGCAAACACAACTCATCTGGAATCGGGATTCGACCTCGAACCCCATAAGATTAGGTAGGTTTGGGTCAAATCTACCTTTGTTGAAGACTTACTATGAAACGAAATGCTTTGGAAGTCCTAATGTCCAGATGCCAAAAGTAGAGGGAAAAGACTTTTTTTTTTTTGCCAAGCGCTTACCCCTAAACATCTCAGTCTAACAGATTGAGTCAGAAAGTATCAGAAGTCATGCCAATGTTGACGACATTATTTTGTAACTTTTAATAAACAAGTAAAATAATAATAAAAAAAAATGTTATTTCAAATAAAAAACAAGGTTATAAAGACAGTTTGTGTGAGGTCATGGTACAGCAATGCAGTTGACGTGATAATATGAAAAACTATTTATTAATTGTTGCTTTAAATTGTCCAACTTATTTGCATAGTAAATAGATTTTTTCTCTTAAAAAAAAAAACAACATTTTTTTTGTAAATGTAGTATTTAGTAAGACAGAAATTATACAACTTTGCAATACAACATTTTTTGATCAAAAATCTAAAACCATTTGCAAAAATGTGTACAAAAAAAATGATGGCTAAGTATTTTCCTTACTAAAACGCCTCCGGTGTCTATTTCTATTAATAGTGAATAGTTGTAAAAATGGTGTATTTTTATGAAAAAAAACTACTTGCATAATTGATTTAAAAAAATAGAAATGTTTCGCTTTCAGAAAAGAAAAAAGTAGCCAGAACTTTGAATGATCTAAAATATCATGATGTCCGATTTTCATTTTCTCTTCCAGTTTCTTAGATCTAAACGGGACAGACGGACAGACTGACATACAGGCCACACAAAACTAATAGCGTCTTTTCCCCTTTCGGGGGCCGCTAAAAATCAATTTCTCTATTATGAAGTTGGCGGTGGTCTATAATGTCTCATTCTAATTATCGTATTGCTTCAATAGTTTGCCACAGCTGCGTAGCCACGGGAAAGGCTGTATTCCTTTTCACTGAGCTTTGCACAATAAAGTTTTTCTATTAGCAGTCAGAGTGTACAAATTATTCATGGGAGTCTATTTATTTAGTTAACTCTTTACAGAGTATAAAGAAACATATGAGTTGAGTGCGGGAATACCCGCCGAAAGCGTGTATAAAATAGTCAAAAATGTATTATTACATTTTGAAAATTATAACGGTCAAACCAAAGTTTTCACAGTGTGGCCAATTAGCTAGTAATTCCCCCCCCCCCCCAACCAAAAAAGAAAGATACATGTATACATAAGCATCGTTAGAGCCGTTTTCGATATACCAGTCCAGGTTCCATTTTCTATGCAGTTTCTACACATGAGGTTTTAAAAGCTAATAAGAAGAATCGTAAAAAAATAAATAAATAATATTTGCATTAATATTTGTATTAAAACTTCCTTTTTTTTATTTTATTTTAAGAAACATTTTGGCTTAATGCAGCGGTTCTCAACCTTTTATGCTCGGCTACCCCTTTTTACAATCCTTTTTACAATTCGTCTATCTGCCGTGACCCCCCCCCCCACACACACACACACATATACGGCAGTAGAAGAATAGACATTTATAATCTATATTTTCGATGGTCTTAGGCGACCCCTGGCAAATGGTGTATCGACCCCCAAGGGGGTCGCGACCCACAGGTTGAGAACCCCTGGCTTAATGTGTCCAATAACTAATTTACCAATTTTAAAAGAAAAATGAATTTATTGAAAGATTGGGGAGTAATTTCAATAACTAGAACAATTCTCCTCTATAAAACTGAGATCAAGCGTGTAATGGTACGACACCCTCCGGCGGCCCTAAGACTAACTAAATTTAAAAATATTCCTCTGTTTGAGAAACACTGTAGGCACCACGCGACCAGATTACCCTGCCATAAATGTTGTATATTTTCTTTCAAAAAACAACATTTTGACTTTTTTTTTATCTTGCTATTCATCCAAGTTTACTTCTCTGTTCGTTCAGACACACGTTTTTTTTTTTTTTTGGCTTTCTTTTGGTCTTGATTTCGGAGAGGCAAAGATTAGTTTTCAATATGGCACTCTCCCCCCGCCTCTTTCCTGTCAAACTTCTAAGTTGTGTCGTAAGGAATTTACTCACGCTGGATTTAGCAGAAGTGACGATAGGCTGAGTGCGTAGTGTGTTGGGGAGAATAGGATGAATGCGTGGGTGTATAGGAGAGGCGACAATAGTGGGAGTGTATGAGTTTATTTAAAAGACGACAATTGGTTAAATGAAAAAAAAAGACAATTGACTAAATGCGTGAGTGTATTGGAGAGGCAACAATTGGTTTAATGCGTGAGTGTATTGGAGTGGCGACAATTGGTTAAATGCGTGAGTGTATTGGAGAGGCGACAATTGGTTAAATACGCGAGTGTATTGGAGAGTTTACAATTGGGTGAATGTGTAGGTGTATGTTTTTTTTATCTGTCTCTTATAGTGTGTCCGTGTTTTCCATGCGTGTACAGTGTAGTAGTGCCTCTTGAGTATATGTGTATGCTTTACAGTATGTGTGTGGTGTGTTATCATTGAGACCAATAGTCAAAAAAGGACTGAGTACTGATCTGCAACGTCACAACCATTACAAGTCTGTACGACGTGGCAATGAGCTATTGGTCTTAACTGCCCACAGGTTGTGACGTTGCAGGTCAGTGTTGAGGTCTTCTGTAACGATTGGTCTCGATTAAATGTGTATATGTCCATGAATACGTGTCTGTCTCTTACAGTAGGTGGCACATAGTGTGTGTGTGTGTGTGTTTTCCCTCTGTGGCAAGAGGGACAATAAGGGTGGCTACTTTTGTTTTCCATAAGAGTTAGTCCCCTTTAATACTTGATTTAAGTCCCTGTTAACTGTTTACAATTGCCACTCTCTCTTGAGTCTTTGAACTGACCAGTGTAGTTTGAACTAAATCTCTATAATGTTTAATTAATACTTGTGTTGTTGTACTATTGCTGTGTTACTCAAGAGGAGTGTGCCACTGTCATGAGCTAAGTAGACTTTATTTATTTGTTAGTAATAAGTTGGTTTATGTAAATATTATATGTCTAATTAGTCTCTTATTCTTACCTGTATGTTCTTGTTTTTTGTGTAAAAGACATCTTTTGTTTTGATACGAGACAGTAGTGTGTCTCATGGATGACGTCATTTCATTGTTAGTGTATGTATGATATTATTGTAAACCATCGTTTTGGTTTTTGACATAAGACACTACTGTACATCTGTGGTGGTGGTTCTTAGATTATTTTGACCTGAACCTGTTTTCCTACTTTGATTTGTTTCATTATTTCATTTTCTTTTGTTAGCCTTTATTTCCATTTCTACATTCCATAATCTTTTCTTTTGTTTTTAAATAAACTTTTTTTTTGTTGTTGTTGCAACTGAAATCTCAGTATTATTACTTGTCTGTCTCAGTAATTTTGTATATCTAGAGGCTATAGTTAATAGCCTAGATAATATATTTTGGGACCACAAAGTACCACTGGACTAACTTGCCAGTACAGCAGAGGTCACTGGTCTTATGATCTATCCTAATACTAGGTCACACCCTCAGTATATCTGTTTTTATTTCGCGCGTATGCGTACGTCACAGTATTAAGCATTTACAATGTGCGTGTGCCATATTATACTTTATATTGATTTGTGTGTAAACTCTTTGTTAAACTCCGTCGTTTGTAAATTAGTGACGTCTCAAGCTACCCGATTGATCATGCAAACATATCTCAATATCTCAGTTGTGTCCATTCACTTGTATTGCGCCCATGTCTGTTTCCTTTAACATTTTAAATGCCATTGATCTCAACATCGACACCTGCCAGAATACGCTACCGCCACTGGGCCTCACTACTTTCCACGCTTCTTTTCAAGAAATGCCCAATGTTTTCGGGAATCCCCACAAGACGATACTTGCCGTGTTCCTCATGCACCATTCATGTTTATATCGCTCCCGCCCTACGCACTTGCTCCCATGTTCCGCATCTCGTGGGCTTACTTTTAACGAGGTCTACCAGGCAATGAAACCCTTAATCAAAAGACAAGCCAAAGCCCTTGTAAGTGATGGAGGGCCGCCCTCACCTGTTGCAGTCAAGCGAATAGTTGGAAATACAAAGAGGGGTTGGAAGTTGAGGGGACTGCCCGAGAGAAAGGTCGAACAATGAGTTAGGATCTGTGCGAACTGAACAGCACAGAGGAATGTGAACATAGACCCAAGTTTTAACATGTGTATGCTTTTCATAGGTTGTTAATCTCTCTCTCTCTCTCTCTCTCTCTCTCACACACTTATTGTGTTTTAAAACATGTGTTTCATTAGTTGATGTACAATCGTTGGAAAATATGCAAAGCCACACTCCTAGCTGGTTCTGTTTTTGCAAATCAAATACAATGTTTACTCCCTAAAACATCTCCGTCACTTAATAAATTATAACACTTTTCAAGCACACTGTGAAACTTCCTTAGTAGCCAAATGGCTTAGCACAATGATGCCCAAACTAAGGCTTGCGGGCCGTATACGGCCCTTCTAAACTCCCACCGACAGCACGCAATGATGCCGCATTACAGCAGCAGTTCAATACCTTGTTGATGTCTAAGAGCTGAGCCGAAGGCTCTTCGAGCTCTAAGTTTGAAAAAAAACCTGTTTGGACGCCAAACAGTAAAAAAAAACAAACCTGTGTGAACACACAGTTCTGTTTGGGAGAGACCCTAGACAATGCCTATGTGAGGCATTGCTGTTGACCGATGCGTTCGGCCCCCGACACGTGGACTAGAGACACGGCCGAAGGCCGGGAATGCACCGGGGACTTCTGCCATTTTCCTTCAATGTACCAAGCTAACTGTGCGGGGTCCGCCATTTATGTAACGGTCCCTTTGAGGAACAGCGCATGGATTGGTGACGTGTTTGTGGGGACTTTGTTACAACCCCGCCCGTGCAAAGGGTGGACTCTCGTCTACCCGTGGGCATCCCCACGGGAGTCCTGTGTTGCTACCCATTTCGCCTAGCCACTTCCTCAAAGGGCCGTTTCCACGCGGGCGCCACGATGAGGCAGGGCAGCGTGCCCGCGGCAGTTCAATACTGTGTGGCCTGTGACACATATGTCGGAAATGTACTTTGCTCCAAGGAAAAAAAAAAGGTTGGCCTATGGCCACAAGGAAGAAAATGTTTGGCACATGGCCCCCCAGGGAAGCAAAAAGATTTGCATGGCCTCAAGGAAAAAAAAGGTCTGAATGGCCCCAAGGGAGAGAAAGGGTTGCTTGGCATTAAGGAAGAAAAAGGTCTGAATGGCCTCAAGGAAGAAAATGTTTGGCACGTGCCCCCCCCCCCCCCCCCAGGGAAGCAAATAGGTTTGCATGGCCTCAAGGAAAAAAAAGGTCTGAATGGCCTCAAGGAAGAAAAAGGGTTGCATGGCATTGAGGAAGAAAAAGGTCTGAATGGCCTCAAGGAAGAAAAATGTTTGCATGGCCTCAAGGAAGAAAAGGTTTGCATGGTCTCAAGGAAGAAAAAGGTTTGCATGGCCTCAAGGAAAAATAGGTTTGCATGGCCTCAAGGAAGGAAAAAGGTTGGCACATGGCCCCACGAAAGACAAAAGTTGGCACCTCTGGCTTAGCGAAATCCTTGGCTAAACAAACATTTCTAACATAATACGTTCTGGGTTAAAAAAAAAAAAAAAAAAAGGCTTAGATATAATGGTTTTCATGGCACAAGAGACTTTCAAAGCACACCCTGCTGAGGTGAGTCTTACGAATGGTGATGTTATTAAGATCTGACTGTGATTTAAAGTGTTCAGCAAGCCCATGCTTTCATCTTTGAGCAAGCCCAAGTCACAGCTCTGTGGTTGTAATCACTTGAAATGGCTTGTTCCAACCTCACGTTTTGAAATGCTTGGCATAGAGAATTGTACGGCCCATTGGAGACGAAGATCATTCTAAAATATGCCTCACTATTTCGGAGCAAAATACGAGGGAGAATGTGGTGTGAAGGGGGCGAAGAGGAGGACAAGCTTGTCGTTTGATTTCACCAACGGAGTTTTTAACTCACCAGGGGCAAGCAATTCTGTGGCGATTTTCGCAGTTGCTCTTGGGAATGCTCTCCCTTGCGGATTTCGTGTTCAAAAGATGAGAAAATAATGGACAAATCTCGCGAGATCGCAAAGTTAGAGAAATGGATATACCCGCTTGATGAGCGCGTCTCTCATGGCAAAGGGATTTGTACTTCCAGAGAAAATGACGGCTTTAAACTGTCTTTTGATAACGATCTATATTTATATCTCTACATGCATTAAGTTTTACCATTCTTTTTTTCTCTTTTTTTTATGTTTTGTTTTTTAAATTAAATTATTTTTGTATAGCGTGTCTTTCATAGGAAAGAATTCTCTAGTTCAATCTCTTCTGTTGTCACGTAGAGAGCGGGAGTAACTGGTAGATTCCCATAATTCTCTCGTCGCTAAGAAAAGACAGCTCGAGTGAGATCTCAATTATTTTTAAAAAATCTGTCCTACATCGAGTTTCTACAACCGGTTTATTGAAGTCATCTCGGGACCCTCGGAATAGTGTAGTAAGTCAAGAGTCCAACTCAACTTCACGCATGGTGGTAGGCATGCGCGCTGGACTGTCGTTCAGACTATTCGATGGTCCCGGGTTCACACCCTGGCCGTCATCCTGCGGGAGATTTGGACTAGGAAGTTGAATTATCTTCAATTCTGAAGGAAACGTAAAAGACACGCGACTTTCGTCTTACTGAAACTATGCTCAATACTTCTAATCGTTTGTGTAATTACTTTTTAGATCAGGTCGTGAATTTGTACTTACTTCTTTGTTGTTTTTTTAAAGTACCATTTGAATGTAAATAATAGGTAACATTTGCCAAGTTTCCAAATCTTTGTAAATGTAAATATCATAACGCCATATCTGACATCGACGATATTCAGTGGCGAAATGTTAAAATACCAAGTTTTCTATAATTTCCGGTCATAAATGGTTCATGTACCTACGTAATGATGACGTCCATTAACAGCGCAGTGACGCAAGCCTCTTGCGTCATAATCTGAAGCAATGATATGACTTCCCTCCCAATAAACGCAATAAAAGATTTCTTCTATTAGAAGCTAGATACCACTTGTCAGTTTCACACCCCGATGCCAAGTAGCGATCATAAAAACATATGTTTGAACACAGTGACAGTAGCATTTAGTAGCCTCATGACTGTGGTGGCTAAAAGAATTACTATCCCATACGTATAGCGCGTAGAGATTGCGGCTGCTAATTTCATATTTCAAGTAAGTCTGTTCAAGTGTTACTTAAGTCTTGAAGCTGTAACATTATTAACACGTGTGAGATTGAATAAAAGGTCCATTGAGTTTAAGGATCCTCCGCCGTGCCCCACTGTGCAATAGTGAACTCACAACTTCAGAGATCTACCTAGAACTCAAGACTGTAAACGTAGCTCCTCTGACCAGGTCATAAAACACATTTTCTATCCGACTACCCATACCATTGAAACAATGAATAGCGTGCTGACAACGTTTTTACCATGGTAGTAAAGAAATACAAAATCGGCATTAATTGGCATACATTAGTATACAGTAGTACTTAGTAAAGTGATAAACATAGTATGAGTGTGTGTTGGGATGGGGGTAAGTATGTATAGGTGTGGGGTGGGTAAGTGGGTATGTACGTGTGGTGGGTAAGTGGGTATGTGAGTGTGGTGGGTAAGTGGGTATGTGAGTGTGGTGGGTATGTGAGTGTGGTGGGTAAGTGGGTATGTGAGTGGGTGGGTAAGTGTATGTGTGTTGTGGGTAAGTGGGTATGTGAGTGTGGTGGGTAAGTGGGTATGTGAGTGGGTGGGTAAGTGTATGTGTGTGGTGGGTAAGTGGGTATGTGTGTGTGGTGGGTAAGTGGCTATGTGAGTGGGTGGGTAAGTGGGTAAGTGTATGTGAGTGTGGTGGGTAAGTGGGTTTGTGAGTGGGTGGGTAAGTGGGTATGTGAGTGAGTGGGTAAGTGTATGTGTGTGGTGGGTAAAAGGGTATGTGAGTGGGTGGGTAAGTGGGTTTGTATTTAAGCATATAGTTTAGATCTGTTCATTACTTGGCTATGTATTATTTTTAAAATTGTCATAGTCCACTGAGATTCAATTCAATTCAATTACCCTATTTTGTTTATGCTTTACAGATGGTCAGGAGTACTGGGCGGACTTGGAGGGTCGTGAGTGCGTCAACTGTGGCTCTATCTCTACGCCCCTGTGGCGCAGAGATGGCACTGGGCACTACCTGTGTAACGCCTGTGGCCTTTACCATAAGATGAACGGTTTAAATCGCCCTCTCATTAAGCCCCAAAGACGACTGGTAAGTCTACACAGTTAATATAGAATTCTAATTTCATTTATAGAGCGCTGTTAACAAAATAAATGTAGGTTCAAGGCGCTGTGATAACATTTTAATATATCTATATGTCTGTCATTCCATTATTGTATTTGTACTTAAATGTCTGTCATTCCATTATTGTATTTGTACCTAAATGTCTGTCATTCCATTATTGTATTTGTACCTAAATGTCTTTCATCCCATTATTGTATTTGTACCTAAATGTCTGTCATTCCATTATTGTATTTGTACCTAAATGTCTGTTATTCCATCATTGCATTTGTACCTAAATGTCTGTCATTCATGGGCGTAGCCAGGGGGGGGGGGGTTCTTGGGGTTCAAACCCCCCTCCCCGAAATGAAATCCCCCCCCCCTGGGGTCGGAACTTAGTGACTGATTTTTTGCTTTGATTTTGTTTATTTTAGGTGAGATTTTAATACTAAACCATCACTTGCCACAGCACAGCCAAGGGGGTTTTCTATTTAAAAACCCCTACCAGGGGGGGTTTGAGTTTAAAACCCCTTTCCAGGGGGGTTCGAGTTTAAAAAACCCTACCGGGGGGGGGTTGAGTTTTAAACCCCCTACCAGGGGTTTTTGCAGTTAAATCCCCCTCTTCTATAAAACAAAACAAAAAAAATGCAAACGACAATCCCCTAATTCCAAGAGCACAGTTAAGAAAGATTTTGATTTTAAAACCCCTCTCCAAAATTTACGATTAACCCCCTCTTCAATATAAAAAAAAAGCAAATTACACACTCAGAATTCTATGAGCGTATCCAAAGAGGTTTTGAGTTTACCTCCCCCCCCCCTTTAAGTAGGGTTTAAGTTAAAAAAATATCTCTTCAATACCCGGTATAAAAAAGCAAATTACGCACTCAAAATGTTTTGAGTGTAGCAAAATGGGTTTTGACTCAGTTTTGAGTTTAAACAACGCTTCAGCGGGGTTTGAGGGTAAAAAATACCTCTTTAATATTAAAAACAAAGCAAACTAAACATTCTAAATGTTATGAGTGTAGTCAAAGGGGTTTTGAGTTTAAACTCCCCGCAAGCGGGGTTTGAAGCTAAAAAATACATCTTCAATGTATATTAAAAGCAAAAGGCAACACTCAAAATGCTATGAGCGTTGCCGAAAGGGGTTTAAACTCCCTTTCAGAGGGGTTTGATGCTAAAAAATACCTCTTCAATATAAAAAAAAAAGCAAATTACACACTAAAATTATTTGAGCATAGCCAAGCTAATTGGGGGTTTTGAGTTTTAATCCCTCTCCTACAAATGGCTTTTTAAAAAAGTTTAATACCCTTCCAGATGGATTGAGTTTAAAATCCCCCTACAGAGCGTTTTGAGGTGGAAAACCTCTATCTTCAATATTATTCTAGAGCAAACTACAGTTACTAAATTCTATGACCGTAGCTAAATGGGGATTTGAATTTAAAAAAAAAAAAAAACAACTCCTGAGTTTTTTTAGTTTAAAACCCCCAAACAGATGATTTTGACGATAAAACTTCTCTTTTCGATATAAAATCTAAAGCAAACTACAGTCACTTAATTCCAAGTGCGTTTTCAAGAGAGGTTACACATTTCACCAGTGGCGGGGCTCCATTAATAAAGTGCAGTGAATAGTCATCTGCCGAAATTGAAAAAAACTAAATGTGGCTCAACAACGATAGCTAAGACAGCTCTTAGGAGTCAGTTATAGAGATCGGGTCTAAATAAAGGAAATCCTATGCCGAACTGGGAGTTGACACCTTAGTAAGATTGTGACAGAGCGTCGCATGAGGTTTGCGGGACATGTTCTCCGACAAAATGAATTACCCTATAAGAAAAGTTGCGATGACATCCTAGTACAACTTGTCGCCACACATTCATGAAGGTCCTCAGAGCAAGTGGGAAGAGGCTTCAGACATTACCAGTGACAGATTTTTTTGGAAACAGCCTGCCGCCAAATGTTCCGAACGGCGCGGTAGGGTCTAAAAGTCAGTAAGAATAGCAGATTAGGTTTTTGAAATAAAACTTTTAATAGCAGGAAAATGCACCGTAGATACCTCAGAATATGCATTTTGTTGGCTTTCAATACCAGAAATAGTGCTTGGCGGCGGGGCTTCGCCCCGCGCTGGGGGAGCTCTTAGCGCTCCCCCAGACCCCCTTGCTGGCAATGGCGGGAGTCTACAATTTTTCCACTAACTCCAGGAAGAACCTATTCTAGGGCACAATAAACGTCTTCCGAAAGAATGATGGATCAGAATGTAATAAAGATTATGTACACACACACACACATATATACATATTTTTTAAAAAATTCGCCGGGGGGGGGGGGAAATCTCCCCCCCCCCAAAACCCCCCCCGAAAAAAAATCCTGGCTACGCCCATGCTGTCATTCCATCATTGTATTTGTACCTAAATGTCTGTTATTCCACTATTGTATTTGTACCTAAATGTCTGTCATTCCATCATTGTATTTGTACCTAAATGTCTGTTATTCCACTATTGTATTTGTACCTAAATGTCTGTTATTCCATTATTGTATTTCCTCTCTCCATATTCCTGCCTTAAGAATCCGATGCTATTCAATCCGCAGTCTGCATCACGCCGCGTGGGTCTCTCCTGCGCCAACTGCCACACCTCGACTACCACCCTGTGGCGGCGGAGCAACGAAGGGGAGCCGGTGTGCAACGCTTGTGGACTGTACTATAAACTTCACGGGGTAAGTAGCTCTTAGGAACATTTGAAGTACATTGTGAGAACATCAATGTAATCCTAACCCTAACATCAATGTAACCCTAACCCTAACCCTTCTTAATCACTTCGTTCGGTTTCTCGTGTGCATAAAGTCTTGTGACGAGGGCTAATTAGTGGTGTAGAAGATTTAAAGTTAAAACTTTGCAGGTCGTATTTAGACAACAGTGTGGGAAAATGTATCACAACATCCAGGGAGATGTTTATGTCGACGACTTTGGTGCTGCCGCTGCTTTCCTATATTGCTTCCCTTTGTTTTAAGTTATTTTTTCCAAAGACATTTTTTTTTAATCATTTTAAGAGAGAGAGAGAGAGAGAGAGAGAGGTCAAACAATAAATGTCTGTTTGCTTTTTCCCCGACACGCTTAATTGAAACGGGAAAACGCATTTAGTTTGCGTCTCGTTGTAACACACTTCACTCGTTGAAATGACCCGCACGCAGATGCCTTACCAGGTTATACAGTCTTTTGGTGAACAGCTAATACTGATTAAAAACATTTGTTGAAAGTGTGTAGGTAATTACAATTTGTTAAGGTCAAGAAACCAGGGGTCGGAATTTTATTTTGATTTTGCAGGGGAAACTATGTGGGTTTTTCAAGTATAACAACTTGAGTTTGTTTCTTTTTATTAGAAAAACAGTTACATGTAATTGCAAGTCTCTCTTTATGTTTTATTCCGAATGCTTACATTACACAATTGTCACACTTAGAACTATTGCCCACATAAGTGGGGCAAAACTTCTTTTAGACCAAATAATGCATCACCACAAAAAATAGTTGAGTGCCACAAAGCTTTTTAGAACCGAGACTTAACTCTTTCTCTCTTAATTGACAATACCATCGTTGATTTGACCTCATTAAATTAAATTGATGTTTAATTTTATAAACTTTATGTTCTATAAAAAGAGCATGTATTCCCCTTTAATTCTATACCAAATAAAACATTTTCTGATAACACACGAAAAAAGTTATTGAAGCCCAATCATAACAGGGGAGTGAACTAGTCATGAGCAAACTGAAGAATTCTGTCAGAATGTGGAGAAATAATTACGGAGAGAAACGTGTTATTTATTCCCTATGGTCAGAATTTCCAAAGACGGGATAGGACCCTTGGTCAGTAGCTTGGGCATTAGTCTTTTCTTATCTTATCTTATATAATACAGACGTTACTTCAAAAAAGATGATTACGTCCTACGCGTCATACATTTAGTCTTGCATATTAACTAATGACTTAAATTCTGCCAAGTCACTGGTTTTCCTGGCTGGCTTTTAATTAAATTGACGAAATTTCTCAACATATGCTATCATTACCGGAAAAAAAATCCTGTAGAATTCAATGTAAAACATGCAATTACATTATAAATATCTACATAGTACTCTACACGTGTTGAACTAAGACTCAAAGCAGAACAGATGTTTGCAGTTTTCTGTTAGTTTGCTGGTCACTATAGGAGAAATGTTGAAGTCTCTGATCTAGATCTTTCTTTGTTTTTTTCCCCAACGTCTAGTTTACGTCTCGTGAGATTTACGACCTGTATCACGTGATACCATCTTAGCTCTCAGGCATCGTCATGGCAAAGCAAGGGTAGATAATTGGAAGGGAAAAAATACAATTGTTTAAATTTTTTTTAAATCAATTTTTACACCTTTGTTATTTAAAAAAAAAACAATTAAAAAGTTTAGGAATCTGGTTTAGCATTTAAAAATGCATGTTATTAAATTTTTATTTAGAATAAAAATAATTTTGTAAAGTATTTGTAACATAGCGTATTGTCATAAAAAGATTACCCGCCCTTTACATTGCATAGCTGTTACTGGAACAAAAGTAAACGCTTTGATTGTACACTTGAGTATCAGAATCTTAGATTATCGTAATATTCTACTCTATTCTACAGGTCAATCGTCCTCTAGCAATGAAAAAAGACGGAATCCAAACGAGGAAGAGAAAGCCCAAAAATGTGTCTAAAAATAAACTTCCAACGAAAGACGACAATGGTAGGTTTGTGTGACCTAGTTCCTGTCTCAATAGCATTTTCTGAAGGTTTAAAAAGTCACATCGTCAATTAGGACTCAAACCTAAGACCTTCACATTTCCAAGAGTTTGTTTTAAATAAATAAATAAATTATGGCTTTTATATAGCACTACTTTCATGCTTGTAGCATGCTCAGGGCGCTTTGGTCCAATCTCATTTGAGGACCAGTGGGAGGAGGGGGTATCTGGGAGAAGGTTTTCCATGCTGCCTTTAAGCACTCAGTAAACACAACTCTGCTCGAGTCGGGAGTCGAACATCGAGCCCCCTTCATAGGTAGCCAAGCCAAGTTCAAGCGTACTTAGCCTCCCACTACGCATTGACCACACCCCACTTGTCTCTGACG
The DNA here is from genome assembly GCF_947242115.1 of Biomphalaria glabrata. Lineage (NCBI taxonomy): Eukaryota > Metazoa > Mollusca > Gastropoda > Planorbidae > Biomphalaria > Biomphalaria glabrata. Next base: position 12,750,820 of record NC_074727.1, read on the forward strand.
AGGGTGTCGTCTGGCCAGAAAAACGACCAACCACCTTGACTTCCTCAACGTATTTTTTCAGGCACCCATTAAAGCTGGGTGGTCCTAAAAATCGTGATTCGAACTCGCGACCTCTCGGTTCGGAAGCCAAGTGCTTTACCACTTGGCCACCTCGCCCCTCATATATAATTTACATCATCTGCTATATAGATTGCCAGATCTTAAAAAGATAATCACTTGACCTTTACTGACCAGACCGTCTCTTAACTATCATTTGGATTTATCAACGGCCTATTTTTAAGATCAACACAAATGTAAAACTGTCGTAGAGGAGGCTATTAGAAGAAACATAAACTTTTACTTTCATTCGTTGTTTCGTTTGATATCAAATAAAATAATTGTAAATTATGTCTCCAGTTTTGAAGCCGTTTATGATAATTACACTTTGTACAATTAAAGTAGATGTAAATTTGTTAACATTCCTCCCTTGCACACCCAAATCTTGAAAGAGTGCTTCAACTAATAAGTTAGTAACTTTGTAACAAAGTCTTACAATAAACCTAAATATTGTCCCTTGGTCCTTGTTGGTGTAGAGAGATGTATACATATTTACAACCTTTTCTTTCCCTTCTCCAGACGCAAAGCCGGATTCCACTCTACCGAAACTCAGCAACAATCTCAGTAGCAACAACAAGAATAGCAGCGCCAACAAAACTACCAAACCGAACGACATCACGGCGAAGAGCGACGCAGCCAAGACTGATGATGTAGCCAGGCAGAACAGCGGGAAATCCCCAAGCAGTTACGTTTCCGCCAGCAACGCTTACTCCCAGGTGACGCCCAAGACAGAATACATCGAGTCTGGAAGCGTCAAGCACCAGCAGAACTACGCGGAGCAGGCGAAGGTCTCGTACTCCGAGGCAGCCAAGGTCAACGCAGATTTTTACAAATCCCACTACAGCATTGACAGTATGAAGTATGGGATGGAGCCGGTAAGGCATAGCTACCTTGACCCTATGAACATGGCCTACTTGGAAGCTGCCAAGTCTGCAGGTTACTTTGATGTCTCTCGTTCAACTTACAATCAGGCCGGATACATAGATTCCGGTAAGCTTGTTGGATATCTAGATCAAGGAAAATCCGATTACGGAACTCGCCAAGGCCCCAAGAGCGATTACATGCGAACAGGGAAATCCAATTACTCGGACATTATGAAGCCTGATCCGTACGCCATGGCTCAAAGGAATGACTATAATATCAACCACATGAATGATAAGCACCAGTCCTATGACGTCATGCATCTCAAATCAGACTACATGTCGCAGATCAAATCCGAATACCCAATGATGTCTCCAAAGGACGGAAACGAGGGTGAGTCCATGTTAACAATGGGTCATTCCATGCCCCTCGCCCCTCATTCCATGGAGGCTCACAACAACATGATGGGGAGCTCCCCTCACGCTATGACGGCCTCACACCCGGCGGTTACTATGCACGGAGGATACTCCATGCCAAGCGGTTCCTCGCCTAAATCTGCGCCCGTTTCCATGGACGACGGTTACCGCGTCAGTGACGCTCTTCACACGACCACCTCGGCCCTTCGCTTGAGCGACGGATCTTCATCATCTCTCCACACGGTTCAAGTTGCAAGCTAAGCAGCAATGCCCAAAGCGTTGTTTCTTTTTCTCTCTCCACACGGTTCAAGTAGCAAGCTAAGCAGCAATGCCCAGAGCGTTGTTTCTTTTTATCTCTCCACAAGGTACAGGTTGCAAGCTAAGCAGCAATGCCCAGAGCAGTGTTTCTTTTTTTCTAGAAGTATAACTCTAATTGGCTCAATGTCATCTTGGCAGAACGTTGCATGCAGTAACATTCATCAGGACTAGAACAGAGATGCAATCATAGAATACAAGTTGTTGATCTAGTGTTTTCGTCTCTTGTCAACTTGGAATGTTGTGACCCACAGTTGTAGACACTGCGATCTGCCACAAGATGTGATGCCAAGAGTCAGACGCTGTGAGAGTGAGAACATAACCTTTTTGACTTTTGTCAACCCAAGATGCTCTCTCTCTGGTCACATATCTGAGGTGTACGCTCTCAGAGTTGGCTGGTTGACCATAACTTAAAAAAACATCAACTGTAAAATGACAAAAATCGATTGATTAATAAGATGTGATTTTTTTTTTAAATGGAAGAATCCTCCACTGGAAAGATCTGACAGGTCCAGATTTGAGTCAAAATATTTGCTTCAACACCATTTGATGTTATTAAAAGTGGCCTAGCATTGAACATCTTACAATATTTTGGCCATCACACACTATCTTGGAACTCAAGCGACGCTGTTGGCCTTTATACAATACAAGTTGGCCACCTAATAACATGTTGGCCATTAATTAGATGTAATATGCTGTCCATCAGACAATACCGTTATTTACAGGACATTTTGTATTTCTTCTGCCACGCTGACAAGGAAATATAAACTTTCTCATTATTTAGCTCACGCCTTAAAACACAAGCAAAGTCATTGAAGAGTATGGTATGGTCCTCATGCGAATCCCATGGAATATAAACTCGCTGTAGAAGCTGTGCGAAATAGCAGGCATTTTATGAGTGACCATTGGCGCTTAATGAGTGACCATTGGCGCTTAATGAGTGACCATTGGCCCTTTAATCTCAATGTTAATTCTCTATTTTCTACACTAAAATAATAGTTTGTCTAAAATTTATAATTCATAAAATTTCGGTGTAAAAAAAGAGAGTAAAGTACCCTTCCAGACCTCGCTATGGGGCAGATGATGGAAAGGTCATCTGATTCTATGGCTCACAGTTAACGAGGGAGTCATGTGGACAGCACAACGACCAACTCCCTTTACATTTCCCCAAATAATGTCAGGTACTTATTTGAGCTGAGTGGACTAAGTGGCGCCCTAGAAAGTCCCGAAACTAAAAATCCCAGCCTTTGAGTAGGATTGGAACCAGAGACCTCTCGGTTCGGAGGCAATATTTCCATTGTACTGATCCCACAATAGTGACATTCTGAAACGAAATCTATAAATACGTAATTTAGTTTCTTGTGTCCCCAGAGTTGTCTCTCCACCAAGTCACATGATCTGTTTATGTACATAATATTGTAAATATGTCCATATAGTAAATCGTAGTAAGATAGCTTTAACGAAAAGTTCAGTAGTTCAACTTATGTGGGGAAAAAAACGTATTTTAGTGTGTCGCATGCCTGGCACGAGCCATAGTGACAAGCAAAGGAGTTTCTGTCGGATTTTGTTAGTTTTTGAAATCACTGTTGAAATCATTTTCAACCCTTTTTTTTCCATAATAATATAACATTCATTTTAATGAGATTTAATTTCTTTAAACGAACTTCTCTTGTGTTGAAAGTGACTCCTTATTAATACCGACACAAGCACAGTTTCGATAGCAAGGCAAGAGTCCGGGCACTTCTTGACAACTATCGGATATCTGCTAGGTGACCTATTTAAATGTTTCCAGTCGCTTAGCAACCAAAAAGATCTCACGAATGAAGGCGTACTAGTACACATACACATACACATACACATGGTGTCTTGAATCCAGACCAATCGTTAGAGAAGGCCTGAACACTGACCTGTGACGTCGCCACCTGTGGGCAGTGGAGACCAATACCTCGTTGCCACGTCTTACAGACCTGTGACGTAAAAATAAGCTTTAGGTCTAAACCACCCACAGGCTGCGACGATGCTGGTTAGTATTCAGGCCTCTATGACAATAGGTCTCGGTTGGATCCTTACAAACTGAATGAAATATCATTTATTATGAAATGTTGCATTATGCTATTAGAGTTAGAGATACGGTTTGCATTAGTTCTGAACAAATATAAAACTTCTTAGTAGTGTATGTGTGTGTGTGCGCGCGCTTGTGTTTGCTAAGAGTGTACAAGTAGATGTTTTCTTGATATTATGTTTATATAATTTCAACGTTCAATTGTATGTAATTCTGTTTTCTTTTTTCCCCCCTCTAAAATTGTTATAAAGTATAAAAATAATTATTGCATGCAAACTTAAACTATTGGACTTGGTTAAAAGTTAATAAAAACAAATTTATCAATAAATTTAAACTGGTTCGTGTTTTTACTTTTGACTTCTCATATATATATATATATATATATATATATATATATATATATATAGATAAGTGCTTTGATTCACTGACCGATATAATTTACATTTTTCCACTGGACGAACAAAAAATAGAAAATTTAACCAGTTACTACTTTCCAGTGGGTAATACTAGTATTTATTATTAAAATAAAAGATGGAAAAAAATATACCTTTAAAGTAATGTGCTATTTTGTAATTCAGCCATAAGATCTAGGCGTTTCTGTAGTAAAACTTAGAGCTATGGAAGTAATTAAAAAACAATTAATCCTTTTATTGTGTAATATACGTACAAACGAAGATAATAATACAACTGTACACAAAATGTCGAATTTAGATCTGAAAAGGTCCAGAACTATTTGAGATATGGGGCCCTTTTGAGGCCCTTTGTAGGTCCAGATCTCATCTGTGAGTGGTAAATATATAAAACAATAAAAACGCTCTAGATAGTGAAATTTTACAAAAAGAATTAGAGAAGAATTACAGAAATGGGAATCAATTTGGAGCACGTCTTTCCACCCAGAAAAATGCCAGTTATTAAGAGTAACCAAAAAAAAACGAAAGCAAATAAAACTACATACTTTATTCATATTGAACCTGTCACGCAGACTAATAACTCATAATATCTAGGTGTATGATAAATGAAAAATTACCATGGAATCCCCATATTGATAAAATTATTTAAAAATCAAGCAAAACATTAGGGATTTAAAGAAACTTCAACAAATAAAATAAGAACATAAAACTAAAATGTAATTTAACTTTAGTTAAGCCAATATTAAAATATGCATCCTTTGTTTGGGATCCCTCAACTCAAGAAAACATAAAGAAACTAAAAAACAATTACAAACAAGAGAAGTGAGATTTATAAGAAACGAATATTCCAATATGATTTGAGTAACACTTGTAGTAAAATCACTAAATTAAGAGACACACCAGTACAGAAGAATAACAAGTAAAGTAGCTATAATACATAAAACAGTAAACCATAATGAAATACTCTGAAAGACACAAAGATACACAAACATTTCTTCACCCACACTCTAGAACAAATTCTTACAAGTGCTATTTCTTTCCTACTGCCATTAGGGAATGAAATGGGTTGCCTGAATCAGCCAGGAAAATGACGTAGCAGAGTTTAAGTTATTGATTAACATGCATGACTAGAATGACACATAAAATTCGTAGGAGGTAATTATCTTCGATTCTGAAGTAACGTATGTAATATGCAAGATAAGATAAGATAAGATTTCTTGTGCTACTAAGCTGTAGGCTGCAAATAGCTATATAGTTACAGTTCTCAAAAGTTAAATCTAATGACCCAAAGTCCAAAGTCTTAGCTAAAGATACTTATTTAGATAAAAAATAACAGAATTTCTTATTACGAATTTAACTCATTTAATCCTGAAGTAGAGATCATGAACACATACAATATGTAGAGTAATAATACAATTTATAATTCAAATTCAAAACTCTCAAAAAGTAGACATAACATGAAGCTTCAAACTTACAGACTGAATTTGAGTGATTTTTTAAAACCTGAAACTAGCTCGTTTCATCTTTATATATAGGTTTTGAAACCGAAAGTTCAGGAATGTTCTTTTAGAGGAAACGATTTTTTTCCATTTCATTTAATTACTCTTCTGTGTAGAAACTCTTGGGACCTCGACGCGTACACCACATGACAGTATTCAATATTATATGCCACACAAAGTTTCAATTCGATTTTTTTTCTCCTCAAAAAGAAATCTTTTTTCTTGTGTGAAACCTGGCTACATTTTAAGCAGGAATTTGTTCGACGTGAAACTGAGACACGATTAACGCATATTTTACCCTACATGTAATATATCATTTTGACAATACTTGATCAGCAAATTAATTACTGCTTTAGTTTTAATGTTTTTTGTTTTTTTCAAAGCAGGTGATTTGCGTACCATTTAGACAAAAAATGTCTTTGTCAAATGTTATGTCATTTTACGTCAAATGGCACCACGATCAGTTGGTCCATTCGGTAGTCAATGCATAAGTAATACAATCAGTAATGTTGATTGAAGTAGAAACAGAGTTACTTTTAAGTGCATGTAAAACTGTTGTCCTATTCTTAGACGTCTGTAAAAGTTCAAAGTTTACACTGAGTCTCACTGTCAGAGAAAAAGGCTGCAGGCATTTCTCATTGAAGTGTTCATGCCCACGCCACTCAAGCCAAAATGTGTATATCGACACCTTTGCAGCTAGTGGGCAGTAGATAGCGAGTTGGAGATGGACAGAAAGTATGACATGGACAGAAAGTAGGACATTGATAGAAAGTAGGACATTGACAGAAAGTAGGACATGGACATAAAGTAGGACATGGACAGACATAAAGTAGGACATTGACAGAAAGCAGGACATTGACAGAAAGTAGGACATGGACAGAAAGTAGGACATGGACGAAAAGTAGGACATGGACAAAAAGTAGGACATGGACAAAAAGTAGGACATGGACAGAAAGTAGGACATGGACAGAAAGTAGGACATGGACAGAAAGTAAAAAAAAAAAATCCTATATCATATCATGTGGTCTATAGGGCATATGATGTTAAGGTCATCTGTTTCTTTGGTCAACGGTTAACGTGCAACCGTCTTTACTTTCTCAATCTTAAGTCAGGTATCTATTAGAGTTGAGTGGACTCGGGGACGCCCTAAAAATCCAGACATTCAAAATCCCAGGCTTCATCGAAATTTGAACTCAGGACCCCAGATTCGTAAGCTAAGCGCTTAACCACTCAGCCACCGCGCCCCCGGAAGTGGAACATGGGAAATAAGTGGGATACGGATAACAAATGGGACATTGAAAAATGGGCAGTGGACAGCTAGTGGACAGCAAGAAAGCAACGGTCAGCTAGTCAGAACTGGACAGGAGAGAGACATGACTTCTATTCCCAGTGGATCGACTCTCGACCTATAGTAATTCGAAACTGCTGGGTGTCTGGGATGAAATGTCTGGTTGCCTTACAAACCCACCCTGCCTCAATATCAGTTTAAAAAAATAAAAATTACGAAATCCATGTTACACACGCGGAGAGGGAGTAACTGATACAAAAGGGAGTCTCCGCGCTATGAAGTCAATTACAAATAATTTACTATCTCTTTAGTGGCTAGGACGAAAGCACTGGCTAGGACGCTCTTGAGTGTGAGAAACTGCTCACCCCAAGACTCCGGCGCGCATAACTCAGAACACGTAATATGGGGGAGGTCGTAAAAAATCCGCCTATACTTAATATGAATTCTTAAAAAATCCCCCGTAAGGTCGTGACCTACACGTCACGTCCGAATTTATTAAAATAGTTTCTAATCTTTGCTTTCTGAATATCTTGTTATCACGTGTTATTTTATACTTGGGGGCAGGATTGGGTTTATTTTAATACCTTAATCTTGATTTGTTAACAAGGTAATTTGTTTCTGTTCACTTTGCGACTTCCCTCTCTCTTTCGGCCGTTCCGTCGAGGAATTCCTGACCCCCAATCTTGGCAGTTTTACGACATTAAAGATGTGCCCCAACGAGCTGTAATTCTAATTGGGGCTCGTTTTTTTTTTTTTTGGTTTTAACCCCCGAGGATGTGGGCGACCTCACTACCCTTGTGCGTCGCCCGCCACGCCCAGTGCCCCGATTTAACCTGTTGCAATCTCTAATTAGGCGGGCGATGTTCTCTGGGAAAATACCTCGGAATATGAAAAAGTCCAAGGAGGCAATACGTAGTGTAGACTGTTACACTCCGTGACTCCCCTCCCCCCTCCTCTTGCCCTCTCTCATCTAAAAGAAGAAACTCAAAAGGTTATCTTATTTATGTTTGCAGAACTAGCAGTGCGCATGTCACAAACATCGGGGTGGAGAGAGGAGGGAACAAATTGAGAGAGAGAGAGAGAGAGAGAGAAATTAAAAAAAAGAGTAAATAAATAGTAGTAAAATTATATGAAAGAAAGTCAAGAGAGAGAGAGAGAGAGATTAAAAAGAGGAAGAGAGTTCAAAGAGATATTAAAAAGAGAGAAGGAGATTAAAAGTTAGTCAGAGAGAGAGAGAGAGAGAGAGAAAGTAAAGAGAAAGATAAGAGAGATGGAAAATAGAAATAAACAGGCAGAGAGAGAGAGAGAGAGAGTGTGTGTGTGTGTTTGTTTAAAATAGTGTGAAGAGAGAACGAGAGTAAAGTGTGAAAGTAAAGAGAGACAGAGAGAGAGAGAGAGAGAGAGAGAGAGAGAGAGGTACAGTAAGATAGTAAAGCGAGAGAATTTGATGAGAGAGAGAGAGAGAGAGAGAGCCCAGCCAAATTGCTTAGCAAATATGGCTTTATTTTGTAAATTTACTGATCCTGCTATTTTTTTTTCAGTAATTTTTTTGTGTGGTTTATTCAGATTATACTTTCACTTACAATAACAGACTAGATAAACAGGTTAACGCATCCACGTCCAGACTATATACTACTGTTGAGCAGTCAAGGTTATTGAGAAGTTGTATTTAGTCCGTCATCATCTACATTAATCTACACTGTTCATTATAACATCCCCGCTGGAGTTGATCAATTATAAAGTCTTAGTTCCAGATCTAGGAGCATGAGCGAGTGGTCAAACCAGCATCAGTTTCTCATGTTCAGTACTGTCACCGTGTTATTTTATAATGTTACTGGGTTATTTTATATGTTATGAATGTGGCTGTGGTTATCAATGTAGGCGTGGTGGTGACATTGGGTTCTTGTTACAAATCACTGAATAATGAAATGACGCTGGGTGTAGCAGACACAATAAGTTTAATATAACACCACATAGTGAATACACCATACAATTCGACCCAGGAATGGTCAGTATTAATCCAACAGTAATATACGAATATCACAACTTAGTACTTATTCTATAACCAACTACTTTAAACATCTAACTCTACTGCTTATATCTTAAGTGACTCAATACAAGTGCTTGCTACAAGATCTCTATGTGGACTGACTGCCTTTAACTCTCTGGTTCACCTAAGGTCAAAAGTGTTCACCTTAGTGCAACATGGGTTGTGAATAAGATTCACAATATGGAATTAACATACACAATACAGAATTAGGGTTTCTACTCTATGGCACCAACTTTGAGGTGGTGACAAGTACAAAGAGCGAAGATCCAAAACTGTTTATAGTTCATGATTTTGTTGGTGCTTTTACCAGCCTGCTTTTCGTAGCAGTAAATTGTGTTTTATTAAATTTATCTTTATCAGAGCCAAATACAAATTAGTTTCAATTAATTTTTTGGTTTGATTGCTTTGCTATGCAGGAGCTGAAACAACAAAATCTGTCTACGTATTCATGTATTTGTTTCTTCGGTAGGTCCATATGAATATCATTCAAGAACTACACAATAACAGATGCCAGAGCAACGATGTACATTTACATTGACTTTTCATTTACAATAGTTGAACCATAGACATAAATAAATATAGACTGGAAAAAGGAAATAACTTCATGTAACTTGAAAACATGTATATCTATTGTATTCGGATTTCCGAATTCTGAAAAATAGAAAAATTGCATGATCTTCAGTCTTAGAGATTAAACAAAACTCCTAGACATAAATAAAGTACACAGAAATGCAAGTCACAAATTTTCGTTTCATAAAACTCTATTATCGGCCAGTCTATATTTATTTATGTCTATGAGTTGAACACAAAACAAGTAAAATAATAACAAACGATTTTTTAAAAATCAATTCTTCCTTCATGAATCTATTGATGGTCTGTACATTTTCTCATTCTATTTATTTCTGTTAAAGGTTCATTATTGCAAGAAGTCTTTCCAGTGAGCTTTGCACAAAATCAAATTCTTCTATTATAATTCCAGCTAATTATCGACTCTTTTAAAAAAATATTTGAATGAAGACTTTTGATTCCTGCTGAAATCGTGTTCGAAAGACATAAGCCAAATTTAATTTGAAGATGGTCGAATGTTGAATACTTATGACGGTCAAATCAGATTTTTCACCTTTTGTCCATTTAGGGAGCTCCCTTTTCCCCACTGTCAAGATGTAGGAAAAGGAGTCTTTGTGGAATACTTCCAGTTTTCAGTCAGTTTTCAACCAATTTATAAAAAAAAATTGAACTCACGAATAGTTTGCAAGCTAATAGGAGGATTCGTTTAAAACAAATCACCTATGTACATACCTTTCATTTCAAAACAGTTTTAGTGCATCGACTTACTTTTCTAAAAAAAAATATTTAAAAAAAATCAAGTATTTCGTTTCAATGCATTGTAGTTTTGTTTTTGTTTGTTTTTTTTTGTTTGTTTTTTCAAGCAGACTTGGCGGCAGACTTGGCGTGATGTATTTAATAAGATATTTACTAACCAAACACTTTAACAGAAGAACGAGAAATTCCGTTTTTTTTTTTTTTTTTTTTTTTGTTGTTTTGTTTTGTTTTAATCTTAAGTTTAAGATTTCTTTTCCAATTATGAAGCCTTTTAAATATGTACACTGCATTAAAAGCAATCTGAAAGCTGATCAACAAGCATTTGGTACTCTGCCATTTAAGTTTTGGCTTTGGTCGTATTAGGGCCCGTTCATTCAATAAAAGTATCAAACATTATACAGCTCATATGTACTTCTAGGAACATCTGTTCAACCTCCCATCACCCCCCTCTCCCCCCCCCCTAAAAGAGCTCTTAAAGAGAGAAATAGAGCGACTCAAAACAATAACACACGACTTAAGGGATCAAATCCTCAGGGGGGGGGGAGATAGGTTTGGAAATAGGAGAGGGTGGGGAGATACACCGCTAAAAAAAAAAAAATTTTTGACACCCGAGTGGGCGCCAGATCGAGACAGGGTATAAACCCAGCTTGTTGAAACTGCTAACCTTGTCGTGATGGAGAGTCACTCGAAAGATAGCCACGTTTTCTAGGAGACTGGAGGAGACAGGTAGAATCACCAATGTAAGTGAGTGAGAGAGAGAGAGAGAGAGAGAGAGAGAGAAAGAGGGTTGCGATACAACAGCTTGTCAAGAACATGTCGAACATGTCCTGCTTCGTCCATGGCACACCCACCCTGATCATGTCTGTCCCACCCCTTTTTTTTTCATTAAGTCGCTCACTTAAGTTTTTTTTTTTTTTTTGGGTTTCAAGATTTCTGCATAAACTCCAGACAGACATTATGAGGATCCATTTCTTTATCTCTGTCTTTCCTTTACAGGTGACAGTGGACAAGTTTTGTTGTTTATGTAAGCATTGTCAAACAAAATCTCTTTCTAAAACTTTTTTTTCCCTCTGTTTCATTTCCAACTCCCACAATCTCTTATAGGAGATCAAATTGAGAATTGACCTTACAGTTCAGTAGAGAAAAGATAAATGGAAACTAAAGGGAGCTACATTATATAATTTCATACATCTAGATGGAAAGTTGCTACATTGTATGATATAATACACCGACTTTGAAGGTAGCTAGATGATATAGCGCATTACATCTAGATTGAATGTAGCTACAATTTGTACCATACCAAATAGTCATAAATAGGGTAGTCACCTTCACCTATCAGTCAGTTGGATTTGTTGACCCTTTTTTTTTCATTCCTCTCTGTCTTTTGACTGGGATAGAACCTCTTTCAATGGGAGGCCCTTCCATTCTTTTATGTTGTCTTCCATCGCTTTCGCTGCCTGCCTCTTCTTCTTTTTCCTGGTACTGTCCCCTGAAGGAAGGTCTTTGCGAGCCCCGAAGACCTTGAAATATGGCCATAGAGTTTTAGTTAACGTTGTTTTTTTTTTTACAATAGTTAGCAAGTCATCGTGGGGTCCAATCGCTGCAGTAACCCTGTCTCTAATTTCTTCGTTTTTGATGCGATCTTTAAAAGTGATATCTAGGATCCTTCTGTAGCATCTCAATTCCATTGCTAGGATCCTCCTCTCTAGCTCTGATGTCAGCATCTAAGACTCGCAAGCATATAAGAATGTGGCCATGACTCGCAAGCGCATCAGTCTGATTTTGGTGACGAGTGCGACGCCTTTGTCGTTCCATATTGTTTTGAGTTTTGTCAGTGCTGCTGTGGACTGTGCAATTTGGGCAACATTTCAAAACATTTCAAAACCATGCTAAATATTCAGTTTTAAGGTAGCAACATTTTCTAACTATGATAAATATTGAGATTCATAGTAGCAACTTTTTAAAACAACAGGTTTACTAAATATTCAGACTTGAGGTAACATCATTTTAAACAATGCTTAGTATTTCGACCTGAGGTAGCAATATTTATACAATGCTTAGTATTTCAACCTGAGGTAGCAACATTCTTTAACATTCTAATTATTTCAGCTTAAGGTAGCAACATGTTAAAATCACGTTGAATGCTCACTTTTAACAGAGCCAAGTTTTGATAACAATGCTAAACATTCCTCTCCCCAACCTCTCAGACAAAAACTACAAACACTCGATTGACCCTCAGCCCTAGACATATTTACAACACCCTGTGACTTGTCCATCTTCTCTTTCTAATAGCCACAGAGCGTGACCCGTTTACAGACAACAGCAGACCTTCTTATCAGATCACGCCGCAACCTGCTCCATGGGCTGGAACTCCACTCTTCCCATACATCGCCCCACTCCTGCTCAGACATTCACGCCATGTCAGGAAAAGATCTACAGTGACATCATCTCGGCTTTCTTTGGATACAAAATTGTTGCCAACTCAGAATTAAACATTCACTGATAATCTAGCTATATGCAAGTAAAAGGGCGTGTAGAGAAAGACATTTTGTATCACTATAATAGTCCAACAAATCGGGCTAGTACCAAATAACAGTTTGAGTTTAGAGAGTAAAACAATCAATTCGCTTTGAGGCTACAAGTAGATCACTTCTTCAGTTTATTTATTCAAGTGAAAGATACTTTCATGAGCCTAATCATTTTTTCGATGGAAAGAGCGTACTGCAATATATATATTAGTGTTATTTACTTTTTTTAAAACAACAATTCTATTAAGGAAAACCTATTAGTGAAAATGGTTATAATGACGATGGTAGTGACTAAATCCATTTGAATTTTTTCTTTATTATTCATAAGTCCCTGATATAATCTTTACATTAACATTTCATTATTTTATTTTGCTCTGGCTATCTTTCAATTCCGACAGCCCAATTTCCTACACACGGCTTATCTTCCCTTAGCTTATTGCAAATTTCTATATACAAAACAAAGTTAATTAATTGCCTCGAAAGTGTTCATTTTTTATTCATTCATGTGTTGTCATTGAACATGAGCGTGTATGTAAAATTAGATGAGGATTGGACGAAAAATCAAGTGCGACAACACACACACACACACACATATACACACACACAAGAAGTCTAGATCTAGATGTTCACTAGGCGAAAAGGAATGTCTTTGGGATGAGAGAATCTTTAGTACTGTGGACGCGGCCTGCTGCTGCGCTGTATAAAAGGCAAAACTGTATATGTACTATAAAAATAATGAACATGAAGCTTGCAATTTATTTCTGAAGGACCCCGATAGAAGCATGTCTCAACCTTTTATAGCTGTACAACCGTATGAAATAGAATACATGTAAACAATTCAATATGTTTTTTCTTTCCTTATACACTTAAGTCTTAAACCAACTTTAATATTATGTTTTATCAACATCCTTTGACAAATAATTAATAGCTGTTGGTAAATTATTTCTAATATTAGAAAAGCTCTTTTTTTTATATAAGGTTTTTTATATTTGAACTACAGAGAACTTGTTTTCGTCAAATTTTGATACTGTTTCTTAGTTTACGCGTCACGGTCTCAAGAGATGTGTAAACAGGAAGTTTATTTACACATTGGTTTCTCAAACATTCAAGTTTTGTTTTAAAGAAGATTGGAGAATGAAAGGGAGTTAATTAGAGATGAAAGACTTTTGTTTTATTTCCTGCTCGAGTTGTTTGTATTTGAAAACCTATAAAAGGAGAGGAATGATTCTATCAGAGTCCTTCAAAAACAAATGTCAAGATTTATGTTAAATATTTTTTGTTGAAATTAACTTTCATTGTGTGTTAATAGTGCATGTTTGATAGTTTGGTGATTTCTACTTGAAGAATTAAACTGTTTTATTTCGTAATGAGGATTTCTGTTGTTTTTTTATTTTCATCCAGACAAATAACTCCGGCATACTTTGGAAATTGGGTTATCAGACAGGGCCGGCCTTACGAATTGCGGGGCTCAATTTAATGGATGTTTGCGAGGCCTTGTTTTATTATTATTATTTTCTTTTTACAAAAACAACTATTAGTATTAATTTGATCATTATATAAACATTCAATATACAACATGCATTGGAAGCACCTCAAACTTTATAGGCGCCAGTGGATTAATTTAAGTTACGTCATTCATTCATTCATACGATACACTAAATATATTAACCTTCTAAGTCCTACGTGTTGGCCAGTTACAAGAGACATGAATGATAGTGATATCCTAAATTTAAAATTGCGAGCCCCTGCATTGCGTCGGGCTCAATTTGAACAATCGGTAAAATCGGCCTAAGGCCCGCCATGCTATCAGATATAGCTTCTGAAAATTCAAAGAACTATTAACTGCATAATTCTATTGTCATTAGATAAGCTAGACATCAATGTAGTAAATTTACCAAAAGAAATTTGTCGAATTCAAGAACGCTTGGACGGAAGCTATATGTAGAAGGGATAAACTGTTAATAACAGTACCCTTCATTTCAACAAGTAATTAATTTAAATGTAACACTTTTTGTTTCGTTGATAACAATTGAAACACTTTGCGTAAATTTAAAAAATAATAATTTAAGGCAATGGGGATCCCGGAATGACAAGAATGCAACATAAACTATGTTTATAAAAACAATGAAACACGCTGAAACTCACGCGAGCCACGATTTCATCAATGCCGGGTATTTCCGCAATGCTGCACGGAGTGAGGCGCGATATCTTAATGAAGCGGTCGTGAGTGACAAGTCATTGACAAATAGCTTATGTCACGAGAACTGACGAGGTGCTAAATAATGGACAGGAATAGCGGGGAACAGTTTTCACTTCTTTTTTTTTCGCTTCTTTTCATGACTGTATTTAGATCTTTTTTTTATAGAGGTCATTGAGTTTTTATTGAAAAGCAATGTATTATATACGTGGATTTGAAGCGATATAGTGTGCCTTTAAAAGATTCACGAGAGAGAGGCATTGAGAGGGGGGAAGAGAGGGGGAGGAACGGAGGAAAGGAGGTAGTGAGAGTAAAAGAAATAGAATGTGAGGGTGATTGAGAGAGAAAGATAGAGCTGAATGAGAGAAGAGAGAGAAAAAGAGAGAGAGAGAGAGAGAGAGAGAGAGAGAAAGTTATGTTATTTTAAATCGTACTATACATTTCGGAAGCCAGCATAAATAATCTTTTAAGAGCGTCATTCCTCACGCAACGTAACAAGGAATCTAACTGTATTGTTGAATCTAAATTGTGCAATCTGCTAAGGAGCTGAACTTAGTTTTAGACTGTGAACGAGTGGCTGGGGAGGCGGAAGAGTTAAACCTATTGCTGTGTCAGTCAGAAAGTATTCAGACCAAGGTCTAAAGAAGACTTCCAGAATATTGCCTCTATGTACAAAAGCATTTTTTGCATCGGGGTTTTTCACTGTGACGTAGCGAATACCATAGTGCGCAACACAGCGTCTTCATGTGCACAACCTTAGAGTGACATTTCTAATTGAAACGTTACAATTCTTTTGAAAACGGCTTTTGCAAACCAATATTCATGAATTTGTCTAACCTCCGTGCATTCCAGCGTATAAAAGAAGTAATATAGATTGATTTATTTTTTTGACCTCTATGGCACCATTTTTGTCTTCAAATTAACGTACTTTAAATGAATAGAAAGGGATATAACAATGTATGTGGTACATCTGCATTCAAAGTTTAAAAAAACAAATTGACGGGTGGGAAACTAAAGGTTGGCCTCCCTTGATTTAGAACCCAATTGTATTATCTCCCTATAGCTCAACGGGTGACCCATGACTCGATGTTATTAATTTAAATTAAATTATTCAATGTTTTTATTATGTTAAATACTAGACATACGCAGTAATACATACTTCAGATACATATTAATTGAAGAATCATAGTCTTTTATATTGCTACAGCAAAGGCCAAATGCAAAAAAAAAATAAAAAAAAATAAATATGATTGATACTTTGTAATAAGAAAATACAGTATAATTGTTAGTTTCCATAGATGGAACACTGGGCATCCAAAGTGAAATTTTAAAAAATTTAATACAAAACGAGGGCGTAGCTAGGAATTTTCCATCGTTTGGGGGGCCAGGGGGGGCTTGACCTCTTTGGCTCTTTGGGGGCCCTGCATTTTGCCTTTGCTTAATATTTAATTTTTAATGTAAAAATCACTCATTCAGGGCCCCCTCAAGTTGGGGCCATTGGGATTTTCAAATTCTCCCCCCTCTCCCCTCCCTAGCTACGCCACTGCAAAGTAATTAATCCAATGATTAATGGAGTTGGGAGACATCATTCTGAAATTTTTAGTAAAGTCAAGCAGCGCGAGTTTATGTGCCCAATTTCAGCTCGATAGGGTAATTAATAATTAATGAATAATAAAAGGATTCAATTTGATATTCAATATAATATTAGAAGTAGAAAACGGATGGCACTTAGCTATAAGCATATGGAGGCTGGCGCAGTGTGTAATTCTCTACGCCTCCCTAGTGGCGTAGCATCTATGGCGCGAAAGGGTTCAATAACCCGGGCCCATGAGTAATAGGGGCCCACAATGGAACTTTAAATCTATCAAATCTATCTATAATTTACTTAGTGTTATTATATAGCAAGCATAGAGATATAGATAGTGAACAAAAAAAGCGATAAAACAAAAGGTATGTAAACCCGATGGTTACCATCGAGACCAATTTCTACTTGACACTGATTTCTGCGTGGGAGGACCAAAGTCTAATTCAGCAAGTCTAAGAAGTGACTCGAATGTAATGACTCCATTACTTCTAAAAGTAATGCCATTACAAAATAATGCCATTTTTTAAATGTGCTGATGCTTGATAGTTAGACATGTTTTTATTTTACTCCAAGTACGGGAGGGGGGTGCCCACCACCATATTCTTGAACCCGGACCCACGTGTACCTTGCTACGCCACTGCCCTCCCCCCCTCTTGTTCCCACCCGCTCCATCTGAGACAATTGTGAGAGTTTTCACTTTTTTTTTTCCTGATAGTACATGAATAACATTGACCTTTGGATGCAAACATCTTCTAAAGTGCACACGTTATTTGGGAGAAGATTAGTAAGAAGAAACACATTGCATGTTTGTACATTTGAACTAATCAGGTGTAGTGAGTATTTAGAGGAGTATTAAGTGTGCGCGCTTGTGTGTGTGTGACTGTGTGTGTGTGTGTGTCGGGCACCTAGTTAGCCACGGTGTCTAGCCGTCCAATAAAAGTTAATTAATAACCATGGCCCGTCGTGTCAGCTGTGAAAATTACGGGCGTCTTGAGGGACAGAATGTGTGCTCTCCCCTTGTTTGTGGAAGCTACAACAATTTTAATGACGTCATTATAGAGTGTGTTTTTTTCTTCTTCTACCCTTGGTCAAGTGCTTTGTAATAGTACATGAAGGGGAGGAAGTGGGCGGGAAGAGGATGGCGGGGAGGTGAACGTCGCAAAATGTAACTGCTTTTGAATATTAAATCTCAGGATGTGATCAATGTAGAGAACTGACCTAAGGTATTTACATTCAGTTCCAATATATCACCACCATCACCTAGCCTTTGGTCTCTTGAACCGTTGGGGCACAACACATGCTCTGATGACAGTCTTTCTTCATTCCTCTTTGTCTTTTACCTTGGATATGATCTCTTTTAATGAAAGGCCCGTACATTCTTTGATGTTGTCTTCCAGTCGCCTTCTCTGTCTGCCTCCTCTGTACATGGCACTGTTCATGGAAGGTCTTTGCGAACCCTGAGGACCTTGTGATGGTTTGTGTGTGTAAGTGTTTTACTTTGCTTTTGTGACAGTGTTTAGTGACCTTTCACTTTGGAGGTCCAATTGCTGCTGTAATCCTGTTTCTAATCTCTTCGTTTGGGATGCGGTCTTTGTAGGTGATACATAGGATTCTTCTATCTATAACATCTCAATGGACCTCATTCACCAATCGTAAACAACATTTAGTGACGTGATCTTATTGATAAAACAATGAAAAAAACTGTCACGTGACAACCATCATGAATTAAACATGAGATCGTAAATTATATAGAAGAGATAAAGCACCACGTGGCTAAATGTTGTTTGTTTTCGATTGGTGAATGAGGTCAATTACTTTGCTAGGATCCTCCTCTCTAGTTCAAGATTCGCAAGCATTCAAGAATGTGGCCATCACCAAAGAGCGCATCAGTCTAATTCCATTGTCCAATGATAGGCTTTTTGAAAGACAAAAGCATCGCCATTTCAATATAATTGCGCAATAAACTAGAGACTGCATACAATTTATCAGACTATCTTGTTATGACTTAGACCTGTACTAACGCAGAGCTGCTTAATCTGTCCACTTGGGAGCCTAATTGACTTCCCAAAAGCGTGATACAGCTATCGTTACAGCAACCAAAAAATCGACTGGTCAAAAGGAACCTAGCCTCTGTAGATATAATGTGAGCACTCCAGTCTGTAATTGATATGACCCTTAAATCGGAAAAAAACTTGGAAATCACTGTTCTAATGAGGCATACGGAACTATTTTAATTCAATTATTTCCTTGTTAACTAGTCACCCTTGACCCCAAAAATTTACATACAAGTCTCTTTTAGACAGCCAAGAGGTCTGGGGGGGGGGGGAGTGCTGTTAAAACATCTTTGTTTTCAGCAAGACGTCTTGTAGCGAACCTGTTGTTTGTTCTTCCAATAGACGTCAACAGTATCATGGTACGTCATTCTGTAGAGATTAGACCGTTCTGTGTCAAAAAGTCGCTTTTGCGAAGAGCAATTTGAAAAGTCGTTTTCAAAGAACGTTTAGCATTGAACCTGTTGAAGATGTCGTACATCAAAAGATGAAACGACCTTCCTTAGTGAAATCTGTTTTTGTGTGTAAACATTGGTATTGACGTCGTTGTTATTTGATTACTTCCGAAATATGGGTTTATAACTACACTGAAAATACAACTAATTATTTGCACACAAGCGTCTCTAATTTTATTTATTTCACAGCATCACATTAGTCATCTAATGCAGCCATAGCTCAACAAACCAGTTATATGCTAATTGTTATCTATAACAGTGCCTTGAGCCTACATTTTGTTTGCTAACAGCGCTCTATAATTATTTTATTATTAATATCATTGTTTGTATATACTGCAACATTTTTAATTAAACCTATACTTGACATTTTTTATAATTATAACATAAATTTATTCAGAACCATAATACAAACATAAACTCTTTTAAAAACTATTATAATGTTGGGTTGTTACATCATTCCACAAACTTATCACTATTGCATCATTTGTTAACAACTTTAAAATGTATAGCTTTTATAGCATGGTTTATATATAATAAAATAAATTACCAAATGGATTTATTTAGACTAGTCTATATGCAGCGAGTTTATATTTCAAGTTTTTGTCAGTGTCCGGGGTTCGTTCGCCGATTTTTTAAACGCAAAACGCAATAAAAAAAAAAGATTTTTGTTTGTTAAAGTCATCAGAATCCAAACTTTAATTCTTGCCCCTACGACACCTGGATCCCGCCTCGTGATGAATTTTGCGCGTGCGAACCACGTGGTTGGTCTCAGAGACTCTTTGTAAAAGAGAGAGGAGTAGGGAAAAAAACACCTCACCAGGGATTTCCGATGCGTAACGGGCGCAGCCAGTGGGCAATGTCCTCTCACTCACCTAGATCTCTGGCTTTGAAGAGCTGTTTGCGAAACCCCCGGCGTGATGCGCATGACCTTCTCAGCACCGGCTTGGATGCGCGGAAATCATGGGAAAGTGATCTGGGCCAGCGATCAGCTTGTAGAACGAGTAGGTTCCACCTCCCTCGGGGACACTTTATGGCGGGGGATGCAACTTCAGATTATGTTTAACAAGTCTTGCAAGTGTAGATGTAACGCCGCTAAGTTCTTTCGCCTCTTTTCTACTTCTTCATCAAAGTTTTGTCTTCTTCCTTTTGGACTAAATGCTTTAGAGTTATAAAGAAATTCAAAAGCAAATTCAAGAATCTATTTAATTCTGTCACAAGAAGAAGGCGTTGTGGGGGAAAAAAAGAGTATGCCTTGTGGCAGTTGCTTCTCCCACCCCCACCCCCCAACTTCACAAGAAGGCTGTTTTATATTTTTAAATAAATCAAGTCATCCTATATCTATATTAAAACGTAGAAAGTAAGGCGTATGAATGTATGTTAAGAATAGAAATCAAAACCGCTTGACCAATCTTGATAAAACTTGGCAGAAATGTTCCTTGGGTACTAACTTAGACCGTAATGTATGTATTGTACCCCTAAAACAAACTGAAGACCGTCAAAAAAAAAAAAGTTGACCATCTCTATGAAAGCATTATAACTTCATCGATCTAGGCCATATTTACATGAGAAAAGATCGAAAAGGTCTTGATCTAGATCTAATTTAAAGAGCTACACTTTGCGCAGATAGTTTTTTACTTTGACACATGAAAATACAAAATAAAGTCTATTGATCTCATTACGTAATAAAATTAACCTTCAATTTTGTTTTTCAAAAGCAATTTTACATAAATTTGTTCCATATATCTTGTTGATGTCTAAGAGCTGAGCCGAAGGCTCTTCGAGCTCTAAGTTTGAAAAAAAACCTGTTTGGACGCCAAACAGTAAAAAAAAAAAACCTGTGTGAACACACAGTTCTGTTTGGGAGAGACCCTAGACAATGCCTATGTAAGGCATTGCTGTTGACCGATGCGTTCGGCCCCCGACACGTGGACTAGAGACACGGCCGAAGGCCGAGAATGCACCGGGGACTTCTGCCATTTTCCTTCAATGTACCAAGCTAACTGTGCGGGATCCGCCATTTATGTAACGGTCCCTTTGAGGAACAGCGCATGGATTGGTGACGTGTTTGTGGGGACTTTATTACAACCTCGCCCGTGCAATGAGTGGACTCTCGTCTACCCGTGGGCATCCCCACGGGAGTCCTGTGTTGCTACCCATTTAGCCTAGCCACTTCCTCAAATGGCCGTTTCCACGCGGGCGCCACGATGAGGCAGGGCAACGTGCCCGCAGTTCCATATATCTGCGAATTCAGACGTCCTGACTTACTTTATAATCCCTTTCATTTTACAAATCGGGTAAACCCGTTTTAATTGTACTTTATGTCCTATTCATCTATCGCTCCTTTCGTTTTTTAATAGATATGAATGTATCGGCTTCGGGTAAACCCATTTTCGCAAAACTTGTTTTATTTTCGTAGCGAAAGAGAAAAAACTTGAAAGGATCATTAGCTAAATTTAACATACATCTAAATCCAATCCACTAGAATAGTAAACACAAACTTAGGCCCGCAGGCCGCGGGTAATGTCAGGCTAGTGTATCAATAATTACGTTCCAGTGAATGTTCAACATTTTACAAGTATGTATGGTCCTTGCACTTCTGTTTCAGAGGTGTAGCTAGGGTGGGGGAGGGATGGGGAGAATTTAAAAATTCCCCCGGGATCCCACTTGAAGGGGACCCCCCCCCCCCAAATACGTTTTTTACATTAAATATTAAATATTACGCAAAATGGAGGGTCCCCCAAAGAGGCCATTCCCCCCGACGCGGGCCCCCAAATGATGGCAAATTCATAGCTACGCTACTGTTTCGGATGTTCTTTCAGAGTTTAGGATAATCTGCTTCTGTAGTTCAAACCTTCAGCAGGACGACGGGGGATGGCAGAGGGCAGGGTATGAACCTGGGACCTTCGAGACTACCGAGCGTCAGTCCAGCGGGCATACTGCACGACCAGGCAGCTATTCTTACAAGTAATTGTATCGTGAGACCAGAACACTCAATGTATGTACGTTTTTTTTTTTTTATAAGTTATAAATGACTATCCTCCAGTGGCACCTCGGTGAGTGACTATAAATGGTCGTGACCTCGTTCTCCTCAGGTACAAAGCAGGTTCTATAGAACGTGCTGTGGGCAGCGTTCTATCCAAGTTAATCAATATGACTCCCCAAACAGACGTTTCCTCGGGGGGGGGGGAGCACAATGGGGTATGGAAAATACCCCCTATCCTTCAATGGCTCCTGTGGGCCCCGATTAGTCTTGGGCCCAGGTACAATGAATCCATTTGCGCTATAGTTTGTTATGTCGGTGCACAGTAGATCTACATTTTATCTCGATAAATGCATGTATTTATAAAGAAAGATCTATAAAAGGCTGTGAGGTCAAGTCATCAGACGTAATAGGTTCAAAGTTCAAGGACGAGACGTTTGCGAACTATAAAGGAAATTCTCATTCTCAAGTTAGAAGGTTCTGATAACCTGTCCTCTATCTATGTAACTGTGCAGTGCTTTCCCAAAATCAGGCAGCTCTCCTTCAATTGGTTTTTTCTTGATATTGCAGCCTTGGTCAGTATTCTCTGGTGACACCCAGCAAGGTCGCGTTGCTCTTGTATCATCTGGAACACGTCATCAGTTGACAAGGGAAACAACTGGAGTGCCTATTGCTTTTGGAAGCCGATTTTGAGTTTTTGTTTCCACACTAACTATCTTTGTAATCTTTTTATTTAATTATTTTAATTTGTATTTTGAAGACTTGGTCCAAATTCTCTCTCTCTCTCTCTCTCTCTCTCTCTTTTATATTATATTTTGATGAAAGAATTTAAAATTCATTTTCAACTTGCTCCTAATTAGAGAAAGAGAGAGAGAAAGAGAGAGTAAAATGTGTATTAAATCGCAATCTCTTGATTAATAGATTGTAGATGATGGTTCCTTGTGATGCTGTTTTTTTACAAAGCTTATAATAGATCACCGTCTGTTTGTCTGTCTGGTTAAAAGTTTGTACACGTTATTTCTCCCACACCTGATCTCGGATCAAGTTGAAATTTTGCATTATTATTTATTTTACCTTACAAAACAAGAAATCAATTAAAAAGGTAATTATTGGTAATTAAATATATT
Source organism: Biomphalaria glabrata (assembly GCF_947242115.1). Taxonomy (NCBI): domain Eukaryota; kingdom Metazoa; phylum Mollusca; class Gastropoda; family Planorbidae; genus Biomphalaria; species Biomphalaria glabrata. Next base: position 12,774,063 of record NC_074727.1, read on the forward strand.
GTTTGGTATCTAGCAAGGGAAAGAAGTTCTATTAGACAGATATGGTGGTATAGGTTGAATTAGTTCCCTTGAGGAGTCCTGCCTCGAGTTCGAATTCAAGCTGTACAACTTTCAAAAAGAAATCAAGGTAATATCAACACAGATACCTCCCATTTTTTTCTCTCTCCTCCTTCAACTGGCCCCAGCGCATTGAGAAAGCTAAAAGCATGAAATTCTTTTTCTTTTTTTCTTTTAAAGTATTTTTAAAATGTCTTTCTTGTTTCACATCTACTTCTAAAAATTGTCTTCATTATGTGTCTATTGTTTTAATGTTTTATCTTCTGTTTTGATAAGTGAGCTGTGGTTTTGGCATGTCTTTTGCTATGTTTACATACCTCATATTACCAATCAACACAAAAAAATATCATCTGACCCCCCCTCCCCCCACCTTGTCTTTTAAATTAATCTACTCAGCTATAACCAATGATAAGATTATGTGCCACGGACTCCCCACAAATACCCGATCGTCCAGGCGCGTGCCGTGGCCTGTGTTCTTCCCATCTCCTGTCCAGCTGGTGGACCGCTTGACCGTCTGTATGGTCAAACATTACAGAGACCCCTGGAAATTTAGTTTTTCTTGTCACTTACCAGAGACCACTGGAAGTTTTAGAACCCTTATCTTTTTGTTATGAGTTTTGCAAGTCCATCTCAGAAAATGTTTTGTTTATATCATGACAATGCCAGATCCTCTCTATCTAGTGGTTCTCTTTGCTTGACTGTTATCTAGTTGTTAATTGTACAGACTGATGGGTGAGGCTTTCTTAACCAGACATCTCCAACTTGTTTTAGATTCCTGCTCGAGATTATAATAAGAACTGATCAGAATTTTTGATGAAATTCAAAGGTCAAATTATCGAAGAAGTAAAAAGGTTAAATGTTCGAAGAAGTTGAAAGGTTAAATGTTCGAAGAAGTTGAAAGGTTAAAAGTTCGAAGAAGTTGAAAGGTTAAATGTTCGAAGAAGTTGAAAGGTTAAATGTCTGAAGAAGTTGAAAGGTTAAATGTTCGAAGAAGTTGAAAGTTTAAATGTTCAAAGAAGTTGAAAGGTTAAAAGTTCGAAGAAGTTGAAAGGTTAAAAGTTGGAAGAATTTGAAAGGTTTAATTTTCTAATTTCCATGAAAGAAGGAATGGTGATTTTAAGTATTTTTGAGATTTGAACAGTAAAGTGGTGCTTTTTTTTAGTGAGTTAGATTTTGTGGCAAAATAAGTAGGCCACAGATGGGGCTGCATCGCCACGGGAAATACTGCATTCCTCTCTAATCTTCGGACTTAGATTTTCTTTAAAATACCATTTTATATTATTACTTATTTATTTTTCATCACAAGATACATTTGTTTATGCTCTTCAATACAAGTCATAACTAGTTTTTGTTTTAAAAAACACGTTTGTTCAAGTAATTTCAAGGTCTACAATTTGACATATAATACGCCTACATTGAGTTACACTAGCATCCCGGTACTACAAGTCAACGACCGAACGACAACAAAAGGATTATGTTTTTATAAGTGTATGATTTTTTTAACTACTTGTTAGCACTGCAGAACCATCTTTTTAGACTCTTTCTTTTGTAGGACAAAATGGTTACAATTCTATAATTTGCATAATAATTTGACTCTATGACTTAATACATTTATACAGATAAACATTTGAACACATAACTAACGGTAATGAGTGAATACAAAGATCATATTCTATGAATTGAGATATTTTTAGCAGCCCTCGAAATGTCTGTCTGTCAGTCCGTCCCGTTTAGGGGATCTCGTAAACTAGAAAAGATAGTGAAAATCCGACATCATAATATTTTAGACCATTCAAAGTTCTGATGCCTTGGCTATTTTTTTCTTTTCTGAAAGCGAAAAATCTATTTTTTTTTAATCACTAATGCGAGCAGTTTTTTTCATAAAAATACACCACTTTTAGAACTATTCACCATTAATAGTAACCAACAAGGGAGGCTCTTTAGCAGGGGAGCTCCCATTATAACATACTCCAAACACATTTATGCAAATGGTTTTAGATTTTTTTGTCAAATTCTTTTTTTACATTTGTATTGCTATGTTAAAGTAAGTTCTGTCCTACTAACTACTACATTTACACAAAAAAATGTTTACTTATTTTTAAAGAGAAAAAATCTATTAAATATGCATATAAGTTGGACATAATTTAAAACAACAATTAATAAGTAGTTTTTCATATTATCGCGTGAACTGCAACCACCATAACTTACACCGAAGTAATTGCTTTTAAGGAAATATTTTTTTTTCTTGAGGATTAAAGTGGCATATTGACACTTTACAAAACAATCAGATCAATTAGATATTCATTATAAGACATCAGTTAGGCCAGGTTCACATCTAATTTCACATTTACTTTCACCTATCCTTTGGTCTGCCGGACCGCTGGGGCACCACACAAGATCTGTCAACCTTCTTTCTCCATTTTTCTCTGTCATTTGTCTTTAATAGAATTTAATTTTGATGTTCTATCTGAAAATATTGAAACCTGCCTTTTTATTTGCCTGGAAGGACCACTTCGAGGGGCCGATTTTGAGTTTGTGTTTCCACACAAACTGTCTTTGCAGCCTTGTTATTTAAGTGGCAATAGTGAAGTTCAATTTAGCCTCCTTAACATTGTTTAGTTCCTAGTTCCAACATGGAACATGTACAGTGTATGGCAACACTCATCTACATACTTCAACCCATTAGTGAAAAGTGCGAACGTTATACGAGCTGTGGGACTCCACTGCACGATAGGAGCATGTCCTCAGGGAAATCCATCTTTAGTTTTTTGATGCTCGACGCACTGAGCGATTTCAAACATTTCCCAAAACGTTGGTGCAAAGCCAACACCCTTAAAGACCGTGAAAACATTGGCGCATGCTTTGATAAGGACACATGTCTTTAAAATTCTTTCTTTTTTAGAGTACGTTACTTATACTGCCTCCTTTCCAAAAAGAATTCAACTAGATCTAGGCAGTGGCGTAACTAGGGTCAGTGTCAACTGGTGTGTCCATACCTCTCGCACCCCATAGGGACGCCCTGGATCTAGTTCCTCTTTCTTCCTTCCCTCTCCTGTGGTGAACAGATATTAGAACAAGCAAAGAAGAAAAGAGAAGAGTTTCACTCCTTAGAAAGCCGCACGTAAAACACAAAATAAAAAGTTAAAAAGCAAGACTTACAATTTTAAAGATGAAACGAAGTCAATTCTAGGCTTTAAAACTAAAATATAAAGTATGAAACGAAGCGATATTTTCTTAAAATATTACTTTAGGCATAGGCAAACTAGGCAGCTGCCTAGGGCCTCCCAGACTGATCATACGTCATACTGATCATACGACATACTGATCATTCGTCATACTGATCATACGTCATACTGCTCATACATTCACACTGCTCATACGTCACACTACTCGTACGTCATACTGCTCACACGACGTAAAACGCAGTCCATAATTCCAGACGTCAAAGTATGTTATTTCTTCAGGTCACTAAAGCAACACTACTCTATGTTGAACAGGCCTTTCTCTCTCTCCTCTCTTGTCCCCCCCCCCCTCTCTCTCTCTCTCTCTCTCACTCTCTCTCTCACACGTATTCTCTCATTAGTCGCGCCCCCTGGTGGAACACGTTTCTTGTTGTTTTTTCCCTAAGAGTTTAACATTTTCCTCGGGAGTCTTGTGTTTCTCAGCACTATTATTGTACACTGTTCAGTCTTTCGTTTCACAGTTCTCGCCTTACTTTTTAGTTTTTTAATTCACCAGATAAAATTAAGTCAGTTGGTGAAATTTAAGAATAAATTTTAAAGAAATGTGGGAGCTGGGGGCGCCAGAGGAGAAGAGGGTGACCTGAAAGTGTCGATGAAGTAAATATGAGCTGATGCGAAACATTGATAAGAGCGATTGTTTGGTTCTTAATAACTAATGACTATTAGATATTTAAAAAAATGGAAAAAGAAATTTATCCAGCTCATTCCCCCTCCCCCTCCCCCACCATGAAAATAAATCCTGGTAGAGCGGACGTATAAACCTGCTGGACTTTATTATATTGTACACTTAGAAGACGATGCGCAAAATGTTCACAAGCATTAAAATATTAAACTTTTTAATGAAAAGGAACTACATGCAGAAATATCCGAAGACGTAGTCTATTCAGTAAAAATATTTTCTAGTCTTCTAGCCAATTTTAATTTTTTTTTTAATACTTTGCAAAATTATAACGGCCCCCGCTGTGGCCAACGAGCTAGTAATTCTTTTCCAAACGATAAACATCAACTCTTAAATTTCCAGAAAAATTGTTAGAGCCGTTTTCGTGAACCATGTCCACCCATGAGGTCCCAGGTTTTGCCTATGGACGGCCAGACAGACATTCCACACAAAACTAATAGCATCTTTTCCCCTTTCGGGGGCCGCTAACTAAATAAGCATACAGTCGAATCCAATGACATTGGCGTCATTAGCGCAACGCTGTATCAACTACCCAGCCATACTAATTCACATAAAAGATTTAATTCACACTTAAGATTTTGAGGAGAGTCTTTTAACAACTTTCAATATTTCGATTATGAAGAAAATGTACGCTAATTGAAGGAATAAAAAAAAAACAAGCAAAATATATAAATCTTTAAAAAAAACAACAAACAAGCAAAATATATAAATCTTTAAAAAAAAAAAAACAAGCCAGGGGCGTAGCTAGGAAATTTCCATCATTTGGGGGCCCCGTGGGCTTGACCTCTTTGGGGACCCTGCATTTACACGTTTACACTATATCCAAAAAGAAAATTGTAGTGAATTCTAAAAGCAAAGGACCAAAGCATAGAACCAAGTTAGACTGCAGTGTTGGGGATGTTTTATTTTATTTATTTTTATTTTGTTCTCGTTTTTGTTGGAAGGGAAAAAAACTGAAATTTCGGTTCGTACTTTCTTTGTTTCTTAATTGTGAGGAATAATCATTCACATTATTTTTTGTGATTTTATCATTTATCCTGGCTTTGAAGTGTGGTAGGGCGTTGTGGTCGAGTGATAAAGCTTTGGCTTACGAACTGGTGGTCTCGAGTTCGAATCCTGTTAAAGATGAGAGTCTGTAAACTTCGGGAGTTTTATGACGCCAAGTCCTCACAACTCTATGATTGTTGATCGTTGTGCTGGCCACATGATACTCTCGATAACAGTTGGTCAGAGAAACAGAAGCTCACATAGAAACAGAAGCCCACATAGAAACAGAAGCCCACATAGAAACAGAAGCCTCAATAGAAACAGAAGCCCAATAGAAACAGAAGCCAACATAGAAATAGAAGCCCACATAGAAACAGAAGCCCCCATAAAAACAGAAGCCCACATAGAAACAGAAGCCCACATAGAAACAGAAGCCCACATAGAAACAGAAGCCCACATAGAAATAGAAGCTCCCCATAGATCGTCAGGTCGGACAACGGGTACATTTTACTCTTTTTTTTTAAAGATCGCTTTGATGTGATGTCGGAGGAATAAGATCAATATTGTCTAAAGTGAAGGAAAGAAAGAAAGAAGCAGAGAGACAGAGGAGTGGGGTAGGGAAGAGTGAGAGTGAGAGAGAGAGAGAGAGAGAGAGGACAGAGAAAAAGAAAGGGATGAACAAGATACTTACACGACACAGTGGTCAGACGATACAATAATCTTACGGTGTTAAACATACAGGTCATCACTAAATCCAACTCTGTGATGATTACAAGCTGCTCACCCGACACACTGCACACACTCTATGCTTTGTTAAACATACGTCTCTCTCTCTCACTGTCTGTCTTTCTTTCTTTATCTCTCCTTCTTTCTCTCTCTCTCTCTCTCTCTCTTTCCCAACTCTTTCTCTCTCTCTTTCTCTTTCCCACTCTTTCTCTCTCTTTTTCTCTCTCTTTCTTTCTTTCTATCTTACTGAATCTGTTGCCCTTGCTCGTAGAGTCTCATTAGTAACGCCCCCTGGTGGTGCAATTTCCGTGAGACGTCTTGTTTTATAAGTAATATTAATGTACACTGTCCAATCGTCTTTTCTCACCTCTCCCCGCCTCTCACTGTATTTTTGTTTAAACATCCAACTGATAAACTTAAGTCACTTGGCCTAATTTCAATGACAAGTTATTGGAACAGGGTAATAGGTGAAAAGCAGTGCGGGGGAGGGGGGGGGCGCAGCGGGCGAACTTGAGCCACTGTGAAACATGTAGTTTAGCAGTTTAAAATATCACTCGGACTACATCTCTCAATAGTCATGTAATAACAGCGTAATAACGTTTGAAACAGAATCCAAACGTTGGTTGGCGGGGGGGGGGGGGGGGACATGAGTCTAGTGAGAAGCTGAAATCTAGGTTTTTCTTAAGTTTATTTTTCTTATTATTTTGTTTGCGTGTCAAGCTATGTCCTTCAGTTTGTTAATGTTTCTAAATTCAATCTTGAATAAAATGACTACTGACTCTTGGGTCTAGAATCTAGCTTTTGGAATAGTGTTGTTTCCTTGATTGAAAACCTGGGCAGATCGTCTAGATCTACCCCCCAACACTAAAATAGCATTTTACATTTGAATGCGAATTTCCAAGCTGATTTTCTGACAATTAATTATTCGCCAAATACCTTTACCCGTTGAGGCACCATGCAAGATTTGTCGACCGTCTTTCTCCATTCCTCTCTGTCTTTTGACTTAGATAGAACCTTTTCAATGACAGGTCCGCCCATTCTCTTATGTTGTCCTCCCATCGCTTTCTCTGTCTGCCTCTTCTTTTTCCTGGTACTGTTCCCTGAAGAAAGGTCTTTGCGAGGACCTTGTATAAATTTTTTGTTTCCATTTTTTTACGATAGTTAGTAGGTCATCATGGGGTCCAATCGCTGCAGTAGCCCTGTCAAATATAATCCTTCTAAATGTATATTTTATCACTGGCATAGAACTGCCTGGTAGTGCGGTACGCGCTCTGGACTGTTGTATCAAAACCGCGCCTGCCGCCATCCCACGCCGTCGTGCGGGAGATTTGGTCTAGGATGTAACCATCTTTTAATCTTAAAGCAACATTCAAAACATTTCAAACAAATAAATAAACAATGGTGTATCATGAACCAAACTGTGCACAGAGATGTCCTCTCTCCAGTTAGAGATTATCGCCACGACTCTCTAACCAGGCTCTCTGAAAACACTGCACAAAACGACACGATCAATTCAAGAACTTGACAACTCGGGCTAGAAAATAACGTGATTCTTTAATGAGTCTGATAAATTATCAGTACAATTGGCAACACTGAACACTCTCTATGTGAATAACAGTAATAGTGTTATTAGAATCAAATTTTAATATTCATTTGTAATAAATCTAACGGCTCTACATTGCCGTGAATACTAGGTGGCTTGCGGCTAAAGAGTCTCAAAAAACTCTCAATCTCCACCGCGTGTAATCTACATGGCACAGTGGTGGTCTACAGGACGAGGTCCCTATACGTCCAACTCTGCTCTGTTCATGAACAGGCTTCACTTCAACCCAGGCAACAAGACGCTTTATTACAAACTTCAAAAAACTGAAATAAACCTGGGCTATGAAGCATGACGTCATCAATACTATTAATAGATAGAAGTGAAAAGGGAGAAAAATATAATTTTTTTTAAAGTTTCTACGCATAGTTTTAATTATTTAGTTTCTGAAAGAAATCTATTGAAATAAAAAAAATATTTTAATAAAACCCATTATCATGTGATATTATACGCAGTAAAAAAAAGTCATTAGGACATTAAAAATTATTATGCAAACTAGACTGTTGTAAATAATAATTGTTAAATATAATTCATCATCTTTTTCGATATCAAACTCTTCCAAAATAAAATTCCATGCACTGGACACCTATTCTATATCCAAATAGGTCCCCTCACGTAAGAATCCTAGTAAGGACTGGGATTTTCAACTCTGGGATCCTTGTGGTGATTAGTCTTATATACTATAACATTGTATGTAGTAAAGCAACTGACACCCGAACAGGCCCCCCTGCGTATGAATCCTGGTGAAGACTGGGATTTTTATATTTGGGATCCTTGGTCGCCTCTGAGTCCACCCAGCTCTATTGGATACCTGACATTAGTTGGTGAAAGGCGGCAGGCCGTTGTGCTAGCCCATGACACCCTCGTGAACCGTAGGTCAGAGAAACAGCTGACCTTAACTTCATCTGCCTTATAGACCACTAGGTCCGAAAGGGGAACCTTAAGTACAATGTGGCCCCCGCCTTACTACATCCACGCAACGGAGGAGTGGGGACCCAAAAGACGGGACATAAAAACAGTGGTCATTGATGCTGACCATTGGGAAGACATAGCCCTAGATCGCACAAGTTGGAGAGAGACGGTGACCAAGAAAGATAAGCTTCCGGAACATATGTTGTCTCATTCTGTTGTGTCCGGTTCTGAGTCAAAAACATATGCGTTGGTCATGTCGGGAAAGCTTATAATAGGCGTCCTTTTTCTTTTAATTGTGATGTAAGCTGGTTCAACTGATAAAACTACACTATATATAAGCTTTTTTTTTATATAATTTTAAAAAAAAATTCTTGTTATATTTATATATTTTTACATTTTCGCTCTAAAAATTAACTTTACAAAAACAACATACTCACATACACACACAAGCTCTCTCTCTCACACACAAACTAATCCTAACCAGTGTTGAAGAAACATGAATGTTTATATTATAAGACTGACCACTATGTCTAGACTAGGGAGCTGACCACAACGGCGTCCCGGATGACCACAGCGAGTGACTGGCTGTCAGATTAAAAAGAATGAAAGCAAGCAAACAGATATTTTAGAAAAACACTACGCAGGGGCGTCTCTTAAATCTAAGTGCTTGACCAAATAGCTCTGAAGACTACGGGAGTGACCGCCCATGTAGCTCGGACTTCAGTTGTTTATATCTAGGTCTCCACTAACTAGCCGTTATGTCGTCATTGGGAAGCATTTTTTTTTTTTAGATTTTTAAGCAAGAAACTGGGGGTCAAACAGTGCGCGCGTGCGGTACCACACCCAAGATTTAAATTATCGCGCTGGTCATCTTAAAGTTGAGTTTACTTTTGACCGCTGGTCATTTGTTATTAATGCAGTCGGCATCGCTCCGCCATCAAACTAAACACGTAGGCGTCGCCGACATTGTTGATGCGCATTGTCGGATATTTGTTTGGGGGGGGGGAGTGTCTGTCCTAATCCTTCTGTTTTTAATCTTCTTCCTCCTCCAGTTCTAATAAATAAAACACCTCTCCCCTTTTTTTTAATATAAAGTCCACTTAAAGAAAACAAGTAACAAGAGTAAGCAAGTTTATTCTCATTACTTTAGAAAGAGGCTCGATAGAGATATTGTTCCTAGGACCGCTGCTTGATCTGGAAACATTGGAAACTATTGAGAAAGGGAAAGAAACGTCCGTTTGTAATTTGAAAATATAAAAAAAAAAGTTTACAATTTTGGGTTCGTTTAAATCATTTCTGTTTTTTACATTCAAGTTAATTTACTATATTAATATTATTTTTTGTAGACCTTTTAGCAAAACTCTCCATGACTGAATACAACGGATAAGTTGAATGTTTATGTTTTCGATATATGTTACTTTGTCTAGAAAACTTTAGGTTTTCATCTATTTAAAAAAATGACGTCTTGCCACTCTATTAAGGTCATCAAAATGCCATCTAGTTGGACACGGTGGTGGAATCTTGTGTCTCTTCAAAGCTCCACTGCGAGTGATGTCTGGTCGGGAGAAGTAGATTAACCTTTTAGAGTCATTTACCCGGGCAATTTCTGTATTAATGAAATGTTGTTTCGTTTTAACAAATCTTCTATCAGCTCACTGTCTGTCTGTCTGTCTGCCTGTCAGTCTGACTGTTTGGTAAAAAGTTTGAGCACTTTACTTCTCCCACAAAAATTCTCAGATCAAGTTAAAACTCTGCACAATTATTCATCGGCGAAGACATTACATGAATCAATTTAAAAAGAAAAAATAACCAAGGTTTTGTCCCCTTAGATAATAGTATACGTTATTTCCCCCCACACCCATAGTGACCTATACTCTGATCAACTTGAAACTTGAATTATTTTGTTTGATATCGAAAAAGGTAAATAACTTCTACATTGTTGAGATGTAGAGTAGTATAATTGGGAGTTCTTCCCCTTAGATAAGCTTTCTTTTTTTATATTTTATATATTTTTATATTTTGCTTGTTGTTTTTTTAGATCTCTTTTACCTTTACCAATCTCTTATTCTGTTGGACCGTTGGGGCACCAAGCAAGACTCGTCGACCGTCTTCCTCCATTCCTCTCTGTCTTTTGCCGTAGTTAGAACCTCTTTCTGGTTTCTATAACACGAGAGGACCGGGAATAACTGGGGAAAAAACCTAGCAAGAGCCCGTGGAGAGTGGCGTGTTTTTGCTGAGGCCTTATGTTCCATGAGGAACCCAAAGGAATGATGATGATGATGATGATGATGAGAACCTCTTTCAAATGGCAGGCCCGTCTGTCTCTTCTCAACAAGTAATATAAAAGAAAGTTTATTTGTTGTTTGTTGTTTTTTTAAATCAATTCATCCGTTATGAAACGTATGGTGCTCTGTAACTTTTCATTCTATTTCCAGTAAGCATTTATTGTTGAAAGGACTCTCCACTGACCTCTGCATCATCTAGTTCTTCCATTAACAGTCTAGGGCTCTAGGTCATGATTTCTACTTGAAGTGGCTTATGTACGTTTGTTTAGTCCACTCTTTACTGAATACAAAGAAACATGCGAGTCGTGTGCGGGAATTCCCGCTGAAATCGTCTTTAAAATGTTTAAAATATAAAAAAAAACGTAAATTAATTTTAAGATGATTTTAATTTTTTTTTTAATTTAACTTTCAAACCAGAGCTTTCACAGTGAGACCAATTAGTCTTTGTTTTTGTTTTTTCAACATTACATGTAAACTGTCAAATTTCTAGAAAAATCGTTAGAGCCGTTTTCGAAATATCCGTCCAGTGTCCAATTACCCTTTATCTTATCTTATATAATACTGACGTTACTTCAAAAAAGAAGATAATTACGTCCTACGCATCATGAACTAAAGAAGAAATTGCAAATTACAAGGACAAATTAAAAATCTATACAATTTTGGTACTCTTAACCTGTTTTGTGCAATTCACTAAAGTGTTCAATGAACTTGTGATTTTTCTAAGTCATTAAGCAAAATAAAAAACAACACTTTTATTCCGAAGACTGAAATGATAGAGACTTCCCCACCACACTGTGGCGCCCTACTGGGGGCAGACTTTTGAAAAAAAAACAAAAAAACGGTTTACCACACACCTTATAAGTCAAAACTTGACTAAGTTGAAGTACCGACAGCAGACTTCACGACTTGGTCATCCGAGCCGATGTTTAGAACAAGCACCTTCTTGGTCAGTCCGTCGGCACCACTGACGGCAGACACTGCTGAATGATGGCTGGAAGTGTGTTTTCGCTGTCCTTATTTGAACTAGATCTTGAAAAAGTACGTTATGAGAAATGTTCGAAATTGTCTGCATTTGATTTTGTCTGTTAACGTAATTCAATTAAAACCGTAACTCTAAGACTGAATCATGAAATCTTGGCCTTTGCCTCTGCTATGGAAATGTTTAGAGACATTTTTTTGAGATTCGTGTCCAGATTCCACCCATGAAGTTGTGACTTGAATAGAGGTATTGTCTAAAGAATGTTCCAAACTTTCAGAACAAGAAAAGAAAAAAAAAACTTAATGATATTAGAAGTTCAATGAATGTGTCCCTACACATCACATCCCTAAACAAAGGGTCCATGCAAATGTCTCTTGACACCTTTTTTACCTTACCTTTACTTCTACCTATCCGTTATTCTATTGGACCGTTGGGGAACCATGCAAGATTCGTCGACCGTCTTTCTCCATTCCTCTCTGTCTTTTGCCTTAGTTAGAACCTCTTTCAATGGCAGGCCCGTCCATTTTTTTATGTTGTCCTCCCATCGCTTTCTTTATTTGCCTTTTCTTCTTTTTCCTGGTTCTGTTCCCAGAAGGAAGGTCTTTGCGAGCCCCGAAGATGTTGTAATATAGACATAGATTTTAAGCTTTTTATTTAATGATTTTAAATTATGATGATTCTTTTACAAAGCTTATATCAACTCACTATTTCTGTCTGTCTGTCTGTCTGTCCGTCTGTCTGTCTGTCTGGTGAAATATTTGTACATGCTATTCCACCCACACCGAATCTCGGATCGAACAAGAAATTTGCAAAATTATTTCTTTTATCGGACAAAACAAGAATCAATGAAAAACAAAACAATAAATTAATTAAGTTTTGGCAATTAATTATTTTCTTTAGTATTTTCCAATGCAAAAAATTGTACTTGACTGATATGGTGATCTAAATTGAATTAGCCCCCTTTATACTTTATTGGTCACACCATCAAGTTTTAAGCTAACAATAGATAGATATAAAACCGTCCATTTTCATTAGAGATTCTCTGGCACAATGGTTAGTGTGTTGGCATGAGCCGGCTTGAGCCCTTGAGTTTGTAATCATTTTAATAAATGCATTTAAAAAGCGATCACGGTAACATTCAACTTATTCCGCTATTTCTCTCTCCCCCACACCCTTTCTTTCCCAACTGTGATCATTGCCTATTGAGAAAGATAAAAGCATGAAATTGCGCTAAACAAAAAATAATTGCTAAAACTATTTCTAATTGCAGAGATTTTTTATTGTTGGTCTAATCTATTACAAATTTAATAACATGACTGATCCTAGCCAATTGATACAACTACACTTCATTTAATCTCTTTTGTTGTTGCTGTTTTTTTTTTTAAGTATTTTTTTTTTGTTATTTTCTTGTTTCATAACTGCAGAAAGTCCTGAAGAAAAACAACAACAACAACAAAACGTTAACCAGATTACACCAAACACGACAAAAAACAGGCAAAGAGCGAGCAAAGTGCAAAGTTCAAGGTGCAAAGTTCTTCACTGCCTTAAAAAATTATTAAGATGCTTGTCATGTGATCAAGTGAACTTTTTTTTTTTTTTTTTGCTTCATCGGAGATTTTTTCCCCCAAGAATCTTGGTAACTTACTGCTCCGACTGCGTCCCTCCACTCAACCATCAATTATCTCCATAGCGTATCTGATCTTATCAGGTCATTAAAATCTCCGAAAATTATCGCTATAAATCAGGGCCGGCGCAGACAAGCAAGGGAGGTTCTTTTTTTTTTTTTTAATATGTATGTAAACTCAATGTACATGAAATAAAGATCGACTCTTTTTTTAAAGTCGAGACAGAAAAGAGAAAGAGAAACAGAGAGATATTGAAAGAGAAGAAAGAAACAGATATTGGAAAGAGAGGGGATGAGAGAGAAGGAGAAAGAAAATGAGAAAAACAGAAAGTGAGAGAGAGAGAAAAAAAGAGAGAAAGAGAAAGGAAAGAGGGAGAAAGAAAGATTAAATGAAATATAAAAGAGAGGAAAGAGATAGATGAAGAAAGAGAGAAAATAGAGAGAAAAGAGAGATAAATCAGAGTGAGAGAATGAACAAGATGTAGAGACCGAAGAAAATATATTTAGATATATAATTAAAGAGAGAAAAAGAGAGAGGGAGGCAGAGAGAGATAAGGTGGGAGACTAGGGTTGAACGATCTAGTCCAACACATCCTGTTATCTTATCAACATGACATCTTCGTCTATCTCAGATTACGATCAGCCTCAACATTTAAACAGCAGTCCAAAAAAAAATGTCCATACGTACGAATATCGTAAATTTTTTTTTATTTCATTTTTTTTCTCACAGTAAAGTCACAAATTGTACAAAAATTTCAAAACAGGGGTGTATGTTCAATGGGGGAGTACTGATCGTATACATTTAATGGGTGTTTTTTTTTTTGGGGGGGGGGGGCGGGTCACGCTTGGACGGATGGTCGTGTAATCAAACACTCCGAATCTCTGACACATACTGGGGATCAAGTCTCTTATGTTCTTTCAGCCTACTAAATGACTCAACTCAACATTTTGTCATGGGGCACGGTCCCTTATTCGTAATAGTGTCATTACACTTAATGCTTATAGAAATAGAAAACGTATCTTCCAAGATCTGGGTCACTATTAGCCAAGAGCAATGAACCCCCTTCGCGCCATGGTTGCTACGCCACTGTACATCTTGACACTTATCAACGATGAGTCGGAGAAGGGAGTGGGGAGTGGGGAGGAGGGGGGGGGGAAGAGATTTTCCTTCTGAAACGTCAACCTCCTAAAGAACCGCTTCTGTAAAAGTGACCTTGTTGTATGTTGTACCATGAATTAGATGTTTATCACTTTTTTTTTTCCTTTTCAAAAGTCAAGTGGGGAAGTAGGAAACCCAACAACACAAGAAGCAGGAATTAACCTTATTAAATGTGTTCCATGTGTCACTGTGACATACCGTCATTAAATGTTCACTTTTAATACTTGTCACCCCCCCCCCAATTTCTCTATCTTTCTAGCCCTCTCTCTCTCTCTCTTCCTCCCCGTCCTTATCCCCACACTCTCTCTATCTTCTTCCTCTTCACCGTCTCTATGTCTCTCTCTTTCAAAGGTACGTTTTTCAGGGGCATTGACAGATTTTTGTTTGAATTGCGGACTAAAGGGGAGGTAAGAGAGAGAGCCTGCAAGAACATGACTGGTTAGCTACACAGGAAGCCCCCGACAAGAGATAAGATAAAGACAGACAAATTTGATAAAGTGCAACACACTACGAGGCCGGTTCATGTTGTGTGCGCGGGGGGGGGGGGTACGTATTGGTACACTTTAGTTTTCAATTTGTCTAGGTCTAAAGTAACTACTGAAATAAGATTGCGTCGTTGGGTTATCCTATGTATCTATCTTTTATATAATATAGACATTCATTAAAGTTTTTTTCCATGAATGTTGGTGTCCCAAAATCTTTGGCATTTTATAACTCGAAGACTATCTTTTTCCCTTTTGTCATCGGGCAGGCTTTCTGCCCCAAAATATTTAATAAAAATGATTATTCTTCGAAATTTCAAGGCTTTCTCCAGTCATTTGTTGTAAGGTTGTAAGTTCCCTCGTTTAAACACATAAGATTATTTTTTATGCATATTTTAGAAACCAAAAATTTAAATTTGTAGGTTTTACGTAATGTAGTAAATCAGGAGTATATTAAAAGTATACAATACTCCGACACTTTTTAAACAACGACAGTGTTGCCAACTGTAAAATTTAAAGTATTGTCGATAAAAATGAAACAAAGAAACAAAAAAAAAAAAAGGTGAAAAAAAAAAAACACGTTAAGTTGCTGAAACATCGAAATATGGATAATTTTTTTTTCTTTATTTTGGGGGCCCCTTTATTGTGGATTCCCCTGGGAAGTAGACCCGCCTGCCTTCCTTAAATCCGGCCCTGGTTGTATGCTCTCTGGGCTGTCGTCTCGATGGTCCTAGGCTAGAGCCCTGCCCGTCGCCATCCCCCTGCTGTCCTGTGGGAGGTTTGAACAAGGACGTAATAGTCTTCAAATCTGAAGAAACACCCGAGACATGTCAAACAAATATCAGTAGGCTTGCAGGCTCGTGTGGATACACTGAGATATTTGTCGTTTTTATTTTCCTTCTCGAAGTCTCGGCTCGGGTGATCTGGTCTCAACCAGCAAAAGTAAGGGCCGTTGTGCTAGCCACGTAACACCATTGTAAAACTCTTGTCCTAGAAACAGGTGAACATAACAGTATTAGCCGTAAGGGTCCCTATGGATCTTGCTTTTTGTACATTGTAAGATGTATTGTTCGTAATAAAGCATAAAACTAATTCTTACACACGAACGTCCTTGACCGAGAGATAATATACAATGGCTAAGTAAATGTGGAAAACAAGTAGAATATAAAAAAACTCTAAAAAAAACAAAGCCTATACTGAGTGAAAGGAGACTACCGTTTAAATGCATCTATATATCCCCTTTTTCTATATAAAACAACATTAATTAATTACCACTAATTGATTAACTGATTGATTAACTGATTGATTAACTGATTGATTAACTGATTGATTAACTGATTGATTAACTGATTGATTATTTTTTCACTTATTCATATGTCTTCAACGACAATGAATAATTTTGCAAAATTTCCTCTTGATCCGAGAATGGGAAGTGTGAGAAAAAGAATCCCCGCAGACAGACAAGAAGACAGACAGACAAGAATGAATTAATATAAGCTTTGTAACAAAGAACCAGATTCTATACTTTGTAGATAAATACATATCGACGATTCGTCATTGCGAAAGGAAGCGGACAAACTCCGCGTTTCTAATACCAAAAGTCTAACACTAGAATTCTAAGCAGAACTCCACCCTAACTTCCCCTCCCCCCTCCCGCCTCTCCTAAAAACACCCACTCTGTTACCTCCAGCCCTGGGTGTACTGTTTATGATCGTAAGTCACCGCCCCTTCCCCGTGGTGCTTAATTAATAATTTATATGGTCTGCAGGTGTCGAACTCAGTAGCAACCTTCTCTATGGCTTTGTTATTTCCCCTTGAGAACTTGTGAGGTTTGAAACAGTTCATGGTATGATTTGATTGGAAATCTGGGAATATTGTTTTTTTTTTTTGTTTACTTTTCACATCTTTCTTATATTGTCGATTTTTTTTTTTAAATTCATATCTCTAACGGTATTTAACCAGTTGTAGCCCTAGTAGCTATCTGACTTTAACCTGGTCTATTGGGGTAACTGCTGTCTAATGTTCTGTCCAGCAGCAACTGGTAGATACCTAATGATTACATTATTATCTTTAGAAATGGAGGTGGATTTATTATTTTTATTTCTGCATGTTTTATTTAGAAGACATACTCGCTGACCATTCCGTCAATTTTGTTTAGATTTTCATATTAAAAAATATTTAGGTCAATATGTATAGGTTTTGGCTTTTTTTTTTATTGTTGTGTCCACATTTGTACATCTAGTGCTCGACAGATCATAAAGTAGAGGACGTAATGATAAGGTAAAGTGCTTGACGTCTTCTGGAGTAGAGGACGTAATGATAAGTTAAAGTGCTTGACTTCTTCTGGAGTAGAGGACGTAATGATAAGCTAAAGTGCTTGACTTCTCCTGGAGTAGAGGACGTAATGATAAGGTAAAGTGCTTGACTTCTTCTGGGGTAGAGGACGTAATGATAAGTTAAAGTGCTTGACTTCTCCTGGAGTAGAGGACGTAATGATAAGATAAAGTGCTTGACTTCTCTTGGAGTAGAGGACGTAATGATAAGGTAAAGTGCTTGACGTCTCCTGGAGTAGAGGATGTAATGATAAGGTAAAGTGCTTGACTTCTCCTGGAGTAGAGGATGTAATGATAAGGTAAAGTGCTTGACTTCTCCTGGAGTAGAGGACGTAATGATAAGCTAAAGTGCTTGACTTCTCCTGGAGTAGAGGACGTAATGATAAGGTAAAGTGCTTGACTTCTCCTGGAGTAGAGGACGTAATGATAAGCTAAAGTGTTTGACTTCTCCTGAAGTAGAGGACGTAATGATAAGCTAAAGTGCTTGACTTCTCCTGAAGTTGAAGACCCCTCTAACTCTCTATCCTCTCTGTTTTTTTTTCTCTCTGTCTCCATTTCTCTCTCCTTACATGATCCATCTCTCTCTTCCTCTTCTCATCCCTCCATTTCTCTCACTTTTCCTCTCTCTCTCCAAACCTCTTTCTCTTCCCCCGCCCACCATCTTACGTTCTCTCTTTATCTCACTATCTCTTTTTCTGTGATTTTTACCTAATCTGTTGAGGTACGTACGAAAAGTCTAGATATTTTAAGTCGTAATTGTTCCCCTGACTCCGGTTTTGGGAACCACTGTTCCATACTGACAAATTACTCATATAACATGGCCAGTATTGAAACCATCTTCTCTATTCCTACTTCGCAAGCCTTGCAATCAACAAAATACTTTCATATGTTACTCCAGAATAAAAAAAATAAATTTTTTCATAAATCCTAATTCAAAAATGTTAGGTGGAAAAGCATAAAGGGGTGGGATTCGAACCCCCGACCTTTAATTTATCAACATTCTGATATTTTGTTTAATCGTGAAGTGTTGAAAGGAATGCCAGTGAATTGCGCAAGAAAGACATAGTCAAGTTTACAAGCTAAATATAAATAGGTGACGTCAAATTCGTCTACGTTCTGGTGCGACTCCAAATCTGTCAATGACGATGTCGTAAAGAGGCTCTGAGTGACGAGAAGCAGCCGCTGCAATTACGACAATAAGTTTCAACACCTTTACCGCTTATCGCTGCCGCAAGTAGCCGTAACTATAGTAACTAAAGTAAACACAAGGCAGTGCAATGCAGTTCGCCTGAATGTTGCAATTTTGCTGAATTCCCAAATTTGTGTTATTGTTTCTTTTAGTGAAAGACTTAAGATTTTTAATGGAATTCAAGAATTACAGCCTAGTTGTAGTAGACCCCGACCTTTTTTCATGTATGCATGTTTATTGTATTTTCTATACAGTCGTTCACCCCTGCAGCAGTATATCTTGTTTTTTTTTTTACCCTTAGTTTTAATAGATTTAAAAAAAAATGATATTACAATATAAAAAAGTCTTCTTATAGATCTAGTTACTATAAAGTAATGTTCCCCTTCCAGACCTTGTGGTCTATAAGGAAAGGAAGATGACTTAAAGGTCATCTGTTTCTACGGTTTACGATTGTGACATGTGGCCAGCTTAACGACCAACAGTCTTTACTTTCCCCAACTAATGTCAGGTACCCAATAGAGCTGGGTGGACTCAGAGGAACCCAAAGATACGAACATTAAAAAGCCCAGTTTTCACCAGGATTCGAACCAGGAACTCTCGTTTCGGAAGTCAAGTGCTTTACCGCTCAGCCACCGCGCCTCCCTATAGTTAGCCTACTAAGCTAACGTGTAAAGATTTAACATTAGTATATCTATACTTTGCGACTTCAGCGTACTAATGTATCTCGTATAAATGTGTATGTAAAACGACCTAGGTGTCTAAAAGTGACATCCATCTCAACAAACATAAAGGTCACTGGTTGCCTTGCTGTTTGGTCTGCGCTCTTGTACAAATATGTAAAATAGTTGTACAGTAGTGACTAGGCTAAATTCAATTCTTGGAAGGGAGCAGAAAATAAACCAATTCAAAATGATTGTTCTCAAAATACTAAGGTCTAAGCTAAAAGCCAAACTTTCACTCCAGACGCGAAAGTGATCTAAGGGATCTAACCGTAATAATCCTAGACATTAAAAAGTAAATGTACAGTTATCGTACCTAACTAATTTTAATGTTTTGTTACTGGTTTCTTTTAAATACTCAATGCGAATTAAGTTATTGGAAGTTCCGATAATTAGAACTTTTAGAGACCAGTAAGAATGTTCTAAACAGGGGCGTAGCTAAGAATTTTCTTTCGTTTGAGGGACCGGGAGGTTTGGCCTCTATGGTGGCCCCTGCATTTTGCGTAATATTTTATTTTCAATGTAAAGAAAAATAATTTGATGGCTCCCTCAATTGGGGTCCGGGGGGGGGGATTTTTTGAGTTCTCCCCCTCCTCCCCCACCCTAGCTACGCCACTGGTTCTAAAGACTGAATAATTAATAAAAAAAATAAGGTAATGGGTAACAGTAGTTTCTATATTCGAACTTACGATGGATAACAGCGGTAATAAACACATTTACACTTACAGAGATTCATATAGGTCTACCATTACCAATTTGTAGTGTTTACAATTGTCAAAAAAGATTGCGTAAAAATATAAGTCTCTCTTGGCGAACATATTTTGTTACCCTTCAATAATATGAAATGATATTGACGAATTCCTATAGACATAAAATATATTATGTCATTTATTGAATGATATTAAAGAGCTTCCAAATAAATATGTCCCAACAGGGGCAAATAATACATGAAGTCATTGGTGTTGCTCGATTTTTATCTTTTTTTTTTAAATTTATTATATTTATTAAACAAAAAGTTTAATGTTAACATAAACAAGAAAAACATTTAAAAAAAAAAACATTTTTAAAGAAGTTATACAAATTGTAATTGTATCAATTTGTTTGGATCAGTCAAGTATGCTACTTAAATTAGTCATAGATCTACAATAAAGAAATGTCCTTGTACTTTAGTGAACTGATCACTACGATTATTCCCCAGAAAGTCCTGCACTCCATGGACTCAATGGTTCTAGTGACGTCACGTTTCTCCCTTAAAAGTTACGGTTTGCGGGCTTTTTCAGTACATGGACGAAAGGTTTGTAGCTCACTCCCGATTGATCTCAGACAGACAACAAGCTTCACTAGAGTCAAGAAAAATATTAAGAGCAATCTGTTGAAAACATTTTTAGATTAGTTTGTCATTTTAACTTTTGTTATTATGTTTGTAATGTTATCACAGCGCCTTGAGCCTACATTTTGTTTGTGAACAGCGCTCTATAAATTAAATTATTATTATTATTATTAACTAAACCAGCAACAATAAATCTGTGCGATTAGAAATATTTTTACCAATTGTTTCGTTTTTAGTGCTATTTCATGCTTTTAGCTTTCCCAAATACGCTATGATCCTTATCTGGATGGGGAGTGGGGAGAAAGAAAGGAATTTCTTCCAAATCATTTGAAGACATTACTCTAACATAATAGCCTATGTAACTTTTGAAAAATCATTTTTTTTTAATGAAAAATCGTCATTTTAACCAGTTCACCCCTTTAAAAGATTTATACACAGAAAAAAAATGTAGGGGGATTGAACTTAATTAGAATTCAAGCCTCCTCAAGCCAACATTTTAACCACTCTGCTAGTGAGGCGCCTATGAAAATAGAAATTTGTATAGTTATGATTATCTATTGTTTGTATAAGGTTACTTTGAAGCGGCGACCTCTAAATGGGACTTATACCACTCCTTCTTTCTTTCACTTGTTTGAGATACCAAACGAAATAATTAATTAACAATAGTTAGTTAACTAATTGATTAATTTTTAAAATGGATTCTTGTGTTGTCAGGTCAAAGAAATAAATGTGTACAATTTCAGCTTGTTTCGAAATTGGGAGTCAGAAAAAAAAAAACGTTGACAAACTTTTTACCAGACAGAGTTGATAGAAGCTCTCCATGTCAATTTTGCTTCCTTGACCTCTTGAATCTATTCACCCTCCAAGGGCAGACAACCCTATTCCTTTACACACTCAACAAACTCCACGATGAGCTCTCTTTGTATCTTTCAAAGTCTTTCCTTCAAGCAATTAAAGACCAAGCTACAAGTCACGACATTCTCAATACAAATCTAACCAGCTCCTGATAATTCGAAGCAAGAAGTAAACATGAGACAAATCACTAGATCTATTCATAGAACAAGAAATAAAACATGTTTGATTGAATGGTCATTCTACTTATGCATATCTTTAAACAAGCACCATCAATACTATTGCTCATAAAGAATGATCAATCACATTCAGTAGTTCGTAGAAATATCGAAGCTCCCTATATTTTAATAAACCTTTGAATTAGATGTTTAAATTAAAGTTTCTTTGTTGACTTGTTTTAGATATGAGATGAGACAAGATCATTTTTATTGGAAAATGGAAATTTATTCTGACTACAGTTGACCACCTCAGCATAACTACTGTAACAATAACTTGTCAATAACAATATAGATGCAAATACGAACAACATTCAAACCCGAAACATATACGCACTCACAACCAACGCTTTATAAATTAGACTTCTATGTTCTTCTCGATGGCGACAGAAGACTTTGTAATACTCTGACCGAAAGTGAAATGAAGGAGTTTTTAAATCTTTCAGTTTAAGTCCTAATGGAAAGGAGACGACCACTTCGTTTAGATCTGATGTAACAACGGTTTAATGGGTGCATGTCGTCTTTAAAAATCGTGTCTATATTTTGATGCCATATTAAAATACAGACAAGCAGGCGTACGTCGTGATGTAAGGAGTGAGTTCCTGAACAAAATTGTGATCAATGTAACACGAGTGGCCTTTGGTTAGACTGTAAGTCAAGATTTGATATTGCTTGCAAAGTTCTCAGGAATTATACAAAGGAAAGACTGTAAGTTGCCTGTAATGCCGAGGCACCAAACAGATTACATCAGTCTACTGATGGGAATGACGCTGCGGGCACTTCGGGGGACAATAATTTAAAATCCCAATGTCAATCTATGGAGCTGTAGTCAGTCCGTGCAGACAGCAACTGAAGTCCAGTCCCTACAATCAGCACCATACAGCCAGACAGTGTGAAGAAGACAGAGAAGTCTGGGCTAGCCTTAGCCTCCTCGTGACCGACATTCCCGGCATACACTGCGGCACCAACAGTTGTCATCATGGCTGAAACAAACAACCAAAAACAATACTTAGTGATATAAATATTTATCTGTTAGTAGGTCTTTTTGACGTCATATAAAGTGGCCGATATTGGGCGTACTCTGCAGACAACAAGGAAGTATATTTAGATCTAGTTCCCATCAGGGATGGACTGGGTGTCAAAATCGGCCCGGCATTTCTATTTCATCTGGCCCATAAATTGATTAAATTCTAGGTCTACCTGTCCTCAAAATCCTTATGTTAAAATTGATAATGTATCGATAGCTGTAAACGGCTACAGTAAATAAATACGTCGCTCAGAGGGCCCCTTTTGTAAGAGAATACTATAAAACCTTTAACAATTTAATACATGCCTTAGTCTTTAGTGACATCCGTGCCGCCCTTATCTTATAAAGTACAGACGAATTTCAAAAAAGAAGATGATCCTACCGGCCTATTTGGGTCACGGCGCACCGGGCGTTTGTCCGAATGCCCAGTCCGCCCCTGGTTCCAATCGAAAGAAAACGTCTGCTAAAAATATTGTTATTAGATCATTCTGTATGTGTGTTGTGCGTGTTTGTAAGCGTGTTTAACTTATATTATTGATACTTGGATATGCGTAGGGCGTAGTAATCTTTTTTGGAAGAGCGTCTATAACTTTTAAGATAAATATATTTAGAAAAAAAAAAGAGGGTTGAGAATATGCAAAATTGAAATGAAAGACAAGACCAAAACGTAAAGGCTGAAGTTAGGTCTTTTCAAGGGAGAGAAGAAGAAGAGGCGGCTAAAAAGGGGGGAGGGAGGGAAGATTTGCGAAGCGTTATACCTCTACTACTCATTACAACGTGTGTGCATTTGTACAAGAACTACTCACCTCCAAGAATTAGAAGACAGCCCGAGGCTGTTGTCAGGACTATGTGCTGACGTAACATCAGCAGTAGACTAAGCGAGAACCCGCAGACACAGGAAATCAATCCCACAGTGCATAAAACTTGAGCAGCCACAGCGTAGGCTACAGAGACAATCCAGAGAATAATCATTAACCCTTTCACCACAGAGACGAATACTTTAGGCCTTACAGGAAAACAAAATATGTTTCACCAACCGAGACCAAAAAGAGTAAAACAGCATTAGCCCTGACACAACGTAGTGTGTACTTTAAGCTAATTAGAAAAACAAAATAGCGACATGAAGACAGCACAAAACTAATAGCGACATGAAGACAGCACAAAACTAATAGCGACATGAAGACAGCACAAAACCAATAGCGACATGAAGACAGCACAAAACCAATAGCGACATGAAGACAGCACAAAACCATTAGCGACTTTTCTTTAGAAGGTCGCTACTAAAAGAATGGTAAGTAAACAAAAATGAAGTAAAAAAATTACTCTCATTACATCTGAAGGCAGGGCCGGCCTAAGGCATAAGCAAACTAAACAACCGCCTAGGGCTTCCGATTGATGGGGGCCTTGCATAGAACTCCTATGCAATTTTTTAGGTAACATAAAAAAAACCTGTCCCCAATGTTATTGCAGGAGTACTTGATAAACTCCATACTTTTAGTTTTATGCTCTTTAGTTTCTATTTCATCTGGGGCCACCAAATTCATTTCGCCTAGGGCCTCTAATTATCTAAGGCCGGCCCTGCTGTAGAGTGGGGATGGGAATCTTTATGTTTTTCAAGGCTGGTACAACAAACCAGAATAACAATAACTTTGTAGAATAGTACAATCCACATACATATGAAGAAAATCCTGCCTAACCAAAGTAAGAACAATGGACGTTTGGGCCACGAGGCCTTCATCAGCAACAAACTAAAACTAAGACAAAAATAACACAATTGACGTTACCTTTATTGTCCACAGCTTTACAGTAATGTTTGATGATGGTCCCGTTGTACACAGAGACTATCTTCACACACTTCTCCCAAAGGCCATAATGAGCAGTGTAGTCCACGTCATGTTGAGAACCTCTGTGGACCGTCACCCACCAGTTAGTACTGAATCCAATAATATACATCACAACACCTGAAGTAATATTTTAGTATTTGTAAAAGGAGAAATAAAGAAGTTTCTACCTTCACTGTTTAAAATACAGCAAAGAAATGTCTAAAACAGAACTAGTAAGTTATGCATGTTAGCGGCATGTTGTCAACAAAACAGAATCTGTTCACAGAGAACTACTAAAGAATGGAAGTGATTGCTGAGTGGTTAAGTGCTTGGTTTCCAAACCTGGTGTCTTGGGTTCAAATCTCGGTAAAGACTGAGATTTTGAATTTCGGGATTTTCAGGGCGCCACTGAATCCACTCAACTCTAATGGGTACCTGACTTTAGTTTGGGAAAGTACAGACGCTTGGTCGTTGTGCAGGCCACATGACACCCTGCTCGTTAACCGTTGGCCAAAGAAACAGATGTCCTTAACATCATTGTCCCCAACGTAAATCGCAAGGTCTAAACGGGGAAACTTATTTTATGTTTTTGGGGATAAGTATTGGTAGGTCTTATCGGTTAGTCTTATAGACGTAGTCTTACCTGTTAGAGTTATAATGACACCTACACGCCAAATTTTACTTGTGTCTTTGATTCTCTGGAGTGTAGATTCTTGTGTCCCTAAAAAAATAAAAACAACCAAAAGTAATTATGAACAAGAAAAAGAGATTAATCTTAGAGAATTTTAACTTTTATTGTTATGTGAAAATTACCTCAATTTATCATAATTTATGTAGATTTATATCTTATGATTTGAAGGATTTCTATTAATTACTTTAAATTCATAAATCGACCATCATATTGACCTCAGTGTGTAAACTATAAGGAAGATTGGGCCCTGTTGTGGACAGTCATTGACCTGTAGCACCAAACTGCTGGTAGACTACTAGACCTTTCAGTCGTTTCAAAAGACAGAGAAATGGAGAAAGACTGTCGACAGATCATGTGTGGTGCCCCAACGGTCCAGCAGACAAAGGTACAGGGGAAGGTGCCTCTAAACTTGGGATTGGGAGATGTTGGGAATGTGGCGATCAAAAACAAATCGATCACCTTTTTGTTTTCCTTCCATTTATTGTTTACTTTCAATAAACAGGCTTTTAGATGGATTGAAATCAAACACAGTGTAAAGAGAAAATGTGTACTTTAGAGATCTAATTATTTTATTTGTAGTTCTCTATAAATAGCGTTAGCTGAAAAGCGACTTTCAATTCGTGCCTTTTTTTTTTTTTTTTTTTTTGACTTTTAAATATTATAAATTATATTTCGAGCTATTGGTGTACTGTTTATTTTGAGTTTCATTAATAACTACAAACTACCCAACAATGCTCCCTTCATTACAATAGTACTTTAAAATAAGTCAGGTTGATAACACAAGCGATGGGATTTTCGTCCACTTGAAACATTTATATATATATATAAAAGTAAAGTGCCCCTTTCAAACCATGTGATCTATAGGGCAGGTCGTGAACATGTCTGTTTCTGTGGCCCAGCACAACGACCAACAGCCTTTACTTTTCCAGAACTTATGCCACGCACTTTACTAGTCAGCCACCGCGCCTTCCGTAATATATATATATATATATATATATATAATATCAATTCATTTCTTTGAGTCAGTATAATCTTACATTATAAGCTGATGTCACTTAACTATTAAATTACTTTTGGCATCGGCACTAAAAAAAAATACCAACAGCCCTTTTTGATATGACAAAACCTACTAGTTTCGTTGTGGGTCACTCCCAGGCCCACAAATTACGTCATAGTGACCTTCTCTCGTCCTCACCCGACACGCGGATGACAATTTATATGACCGCAACAGCTGTTGAAACGGATGCGCAGGTCTGGGTTTAAACTTAGGTGAATGTTTGTTTTCTGTTTAATTGTTTGACTCGCGCGTTCATTAGAGCCAGCTCACAGGCACGCGTGTTTACCAGACAGTTTGGCTGTGTACGTCTCAACGCGAAGTGTGTGTATGTGTGTAGATATGCAGGTGTGTATGTATGTAAACATTTGTCAAGAGCGTTAAAGAAAACAAACGCCAAGTTAGTGTTTCCTGACTGAAAATGGGGGAGGGGGCTAGTTACCACTCACTTTTTTTTCTTCGTTGCAATGTAACAATTATGAGTAGGTTAAAGGTTTATTTGTTGTTGTTGTTTTTGTTATTTTTGTTGTTGTTGTTGCTTTTGTTGTTGTTTTTGTTGTTGTTTTTGTTGTTGTTTTGTTGTTGTTGTTTTGTTGTTGTTGTTGTTGCTTTTGTTGTTGTTGTTGCTTTTGTTGTTGTTTTTGTTGTTGTTTTGTTGTTGTTGTTTTGTTGTTGTTGTTATTTTTGTTGTTGTTGTTGCTTTTGTTGTTGTTTTGTTGTTGTTGTTTTTTGTTGTTGTTGTTGTTGCTTTTGTTGTTGTTTTTGTTATGTTTTTGTTGTTGTTGTTTTGTTGTTGTTGTTATTTTTGTTGTTGTTGTTGTTTTTGTTGTTGTTTTGTTGTTGTTGTTTTGTTGTTGTTGTTATTTTTGTTGTTGTTGTTGCTTTTGTTGTTGTTGTTGCTTTTGTTGTTGTTTTTGTTGTTGTTTTGTTGTTGTTGTTTTGTTGTTGTTGTTATTTTTGTTGTTGTTGTTGTTTTTGTTGTTGTTTTGTTGTTGTTGTTTTGTTGTTGTTGTTATTTTTGTTGTTGTTGTTGCTTTTGTTGTTGTTTTTGTTGTTGTTTTTGTTGTTGTTTTGTTGTTGTTGTTTTGTTGTTGTTGTTGTTGCTTTTGTTGTTGTTGTTGTTTTTGTTGTTGTAGTTACTTTTGTTGTTGTTTTTTGTTGTTGTTGTTTTGTTGTCGTTGTTTTTGTTATGTTTTTGTTGTTGTTGTTTTTTGTTGTTGTTGTTTTTTGTTGTTGTTGTTTTGTTGTCGTTGTTTTTGTTATGTTTTTGTTGTTGTTGTTTTTTGTTGTTTTTGTTATGTTTTTGTTGTTGTTGCTTTTGTTGTTGTTGTTTTTGTTGATGTTTCACACTGGATGAGACATTGAAGATGGCAGCGAGAGGAGATTTTTCACCAAGTGGTCTGAGGATCACTGGCGATGCCCGAGTGGTTAAACAGACTTCAGGAAAGATAATATGAGAACATAATTGTGTAAAACAAAAAAGAGAGAGATTCCACATTCTATAAATGTACAAGATAATTGCTGCAACGGAAACAAAGCCAATATGGAGCTACTATCACGAGTATGGAAGTGTATCTACAAAACCAATGGACGTTTATGTTTTTGAAACAACAAGAAAAACATGACAAACACGTTTTAGAAAGAAATGATCTCCTCTTTAAAACTTATAGACTATAGAGCGATTGTTTTTCTCTTAATGACTGATAAATGTTGAATTAAAAGACAATGAAACATTTTCAACCCCGCCTCCTCCACCCCTTCCCCGAGAATGAAGCCTGGCACATCTAATGTATAGATCTACTACACTTTATAATAGTCCAATGATAGGCGTTTAGACTTAGAAGACAATGCGCAAAATTTCCATTAACATTAATCTATCAAACTATTGCATTAATAATTTCTTACATTTAGAATTTTTTTAACGCGACAGTGCTTTCAAAACCAATGTTGATCTATATCTAGATTTTGATTTGATTTGATTTTTGATTTGAGGCACATCGGCACAATTTAGGCCATGTCGTGCCTGCAGTCCCTTAAGGACTACTCTCTCTCTAAACAACAAGGGCCATATTCTATACAGACATATAATTAAAATCAAGGTCTATTCACAGTTAAAATAGTAAAGGTAGTAAAAATTTAAATATTTGGTAAAAATCTAATGTAAATAGTGCATGTTCACAAATTCAGAAATCAGATCTTCGTAGATAGCCCCACTTCCCGAATAAAGCCCAGTACCTTCCCAGGGTCGACATTATCAAATCTATATCTAGACCTAGTTCTCTAGCTAAAATTAAATTTATTTTTATTTTTTTACTTGAAACATTATAACGGTTTAACTAGAGTTTTCCCAGTGTGGCCAACGAGCTAGTAATTCTTTTCTCGGCGATATACATTAACAGTTAAATTTATAGGAAAATCGTTAGAGCTGTTTTTGAGATCCATGTCTAGGTTTCACCCTCCCTCCATGAAGTTATGACTTGAATAAAGGTATGTTATAAAGCATTGCAGTTAATTTTTGGTACTGCATTGGTGCGACATAAACATGTGTTAATTCTTGGTACTGCATCGGTGAGTTAAGCCGTACCAGAAGTCCAAGTAATTTATGGTTGTGGCAATGAAACTACAATTGAGTTCTATAGACGTTTATTGAGACACTAAGACATTAGATGAATGGCCCATCAAGCGGTTAACCATGTCGTTAAGTGGCCAGCACAACGAGCAAGCGTCTTAATTTTCATGACCAAATGCTTGTGAATTAAAACAAAAGTAATGAATTTAAGACTCCACACAGCTACAACTAAGATTTAGAACTGTGACCATTGTCTTGACGACTGTTTTTTTCTTCAAGGAGCTACCCGTGCTTATTAAGATATAATGGTTAATTCCCATCAAGTTGTAGCTTCTGTTTTTTTTATGTCTAGTAATAAAGTGTCTAGAATTTTATAAATGTAACTAACCATTTGTGCCTATCTGAGTCTTAAAGAAAAAGGTGAGCGTTCAGTCCTAACCCTATCCCCTGCCGACGGTTAAACTTCTGACTCTCTCTTATTATTTTGGTGCAGCTTGGGTTTTGAATGCGTAGAAAATGCTTAGAAGTTTTAAAATGTAACTTACCTGTCGCCAAAGTTTTTAACTTCATAGTTATAAAGATGATCCGGTAACAAAAGATCACAGTCGTGTGATAATTAAAAATGAGAATTTTGTCGCCATCTTTTTAATTGTTTCGTGGCTCTAATAAGATTGGTCCCATAACTCATGTATTTGAAAGGCAAAACAATTTACACTTTTTAAACCACCACACAACGCAACAGTGAATACATTTCCGAACACTGTCTCGATATCAGGGTGGCGTGTTGGGGAGCTGGTGGCGTGACGGTATGATTCAGCTTTCACAGCCGCGCTCCACCACGGACAACCGGCGGCTGTTACACAGTCTATGTTAATGTAAGAATACCATTTTGAAACCCATTACTCCCGACAGAGAGACACCTATAATGTTCCTATAAGAATAGAATGGCTGCCTGGTTGTGCGGTGCGCGCTCTGGATTGTTCTCTCAAAGGTCCTGGGTTTGAACCCTTGCCATGTCGCCATACAGGTCGAGAATTTTTGGTTTCCCGACAGGACTGGGAAACCAAAAATTCTTAACCTGTATGGCGACTTTTAAGCACTACGCAAGACAGCAGGGTTTCTGTCCAGGGCTTTTGCAAGAGAGGATTTGAGCCTCTCAAGCCCTCACTCAAATGGAGTTTGATGATGATGATGATGATGTTTGGCTAGGATGTAATAACCTTCAATTCTGAAGGAACATCTGGAAAAAAAAAGAAACACAATAATACAACTCACATGGATTTGGTGTGTATTAATTGATGAACATTTTAAAGCCTTAGAGGATTTTTTTAAAAAATGAAATGACAGGAGGAAAGCAGTTCCCAGCCCCCAAAATAAAAATAATTTGCATAATAACTATTTAAATAAGGGTTTCTCTACGGTGTGTATAAGTGGGACATTGAACTGGACCAGCTACGTTCATACTCGCTAAAGAAAACTTTGGAGAAAAGCCCAGTGCACTTCTTTCTTCTTAATTATCCTAAGAGCTGAGTCTAAGACTCTTCGAACTCTAGGCTTAAGGAAATTTGCCTCCATCTGCATGTCTGAACAAAACTTTTGACTGGGAAAGATCCAAGCAGATGTCAATTATTACATCCCTCTTACCGATAGCTTATATCCCAAGACGATCGGATTTAAAGCGAGACCAAAGGCCGAGCACACAGGGAAAACGTTTCCCATATTCATTCTCTGTACCACATCAACCGTGTAGGTGTCAGCCATGAAATGACCCATTGAGGAAAGGTGTTGTAAAAAGTAAAGTTTCCCCTTTCAGACCTTGCGATCTATGAGGCAGATCATGTTAAGATCAACTGTTTCTTTGGCCAACGGTTAACGAGGGTGTCATGTGGCCCAACACAACGACCAACCGCCTTTACTTTCCCCAACTAAAGTCAGGTACCCATCATAGTTGAGTGGACTCAGGGGCGCCCCAAAAATCACGAAATTCAAAATCCCAGTCTTCACTGAGATTCGAACCCAGGTTAGGAAGCCAAGCGATTAACCATTCGACCACTGCGCCCCCGAAGAAAGGTGTGGATAGTCAAATTTGTGTTGGGTCTTTCTTCCATCCCCGCCAGTGCAATGGACTCGGTCCTTAGGCGCCACAACGGCGCTCTTTTTTTGCTTCCCCTACCGGCCTAAATGTCTCCTCTAACGACCGTTTTCACCAGAGCGCCACGTTGAGGCTGACAATCATCGTCCGGGAAGTGCACTGTCAATAAAAGCCACCTAGTGGCAAGTTCATGACGCTACTGGTTGAAGGGTTTATTTGATCGTGTAAACGGTTAACACGCGAATGCTAAGGGAAGAACCGAAGAAAATTATTAGTCTTTTCACGTTTGTGTCCCTTTATTGAATTCGCATAAAAACAAAGACATAAAAAGCGAATTTGGATTAATCCGTTGGCTAGTTATTTCCCTTTACAAATGTTGCCTATCAACGAAAATGAGCGTTCTTCCTGTTCAAACAAGTTAAATTTTGGAAAATGTCCCAAATTTCTTCAATTTTCAACAAAGATTTTAAATTAAATGCACCAGGATGTATGTAATATGTTTTATGAAGCTTTTCATATAGATATAGAATCTAGATCTTCTATAAATTTAGATAGATCTAATATCTTATACTAATCTTAGTCTTAGATCTAGATTCTTATTCCAGAGACTGAGACACTGAGAGAGTGAGAAACTAGTAGAATACTAGAATATCTAGATTAAAAAACAACAACACTAGATGATAGATCTAGACTAGATCACTAGATTTTTTTTTCTATCAAGTACTTAAGAATTACTAATTTTATCTAGCTAACTCTAGATCTAGATTAAGACATAGACTATTAAAGTATACATTATTCATTATTATCATTATTATAAGATAGATCTTTCTTGAATGATCTAGATTTAACAATCTGTTCAATTTTTTTTTAAATCTAGACTTAGACTTATAAAAATAGACTATAGTCATAGATACCTGAATTTATTATATTTTTTTTTTTTGAAGTCAAGTGCATTAAATGAATAATGTTCATTAATGCAATAATTTTGAATAAATATTAGATCTAGAACTAGAATAGTCTAGATAATTTGTAACAGACACCTAGGCCTAGGCCTAGAGGAAAGAGGTATTGATGTGAACGATGTTTGATTGTTTTACCACAGCTGCAATTTAAAATCCTTTGCAGAACAGAAAGCAAGTTTTTTCTTATGTTTATTCAACAACAATGGTGTCTGTATATACAAAGCTGTTCTAATAAAATTTGTTACTCAGAGATCCTCAAAATGTGTGAATTTTTCTTTAGTATTTCTGGGTACAGCATGGAGAGAACATTTTCTCTGATAAATGCAGTGGACAAAGAGAGAACTAAACTATGCCTTGACTCAGTGAGAGGTATTATTCTCACTAAGTACAATTGGAAGAAAATGTCA
The DNA here is from genome assembly GCF_947242115.1 of Biomphalaria glabrata. Lineage (NCBI taxonomy): Eukaryota > Metazoa > Mollusca > Gastropoda > Planorbidae > Biomphalaria > Biomphalaria glabrata. The sequence goes on from NC_074727.1 coordinate 12,806,058, forward strand.
TGCCATGAGTTCCACACGTATGTTAGCACCTTGGATAAACTGCTGTGAAAAGTCCTTTCTTCTGAAAGCATGATTTGTAATACTGTTCCCCTAGATCAGCGGTTCTCAACCTTTTAAGCTCGGCCACCCTTTTTACAATCCCTCACTCTGCCGCGACCCCAACCCACCCTCACACATACAGCAATAGAAGAGTAGACAATAACATTCCACATTTTGATGTTCTTAGGCAACCCCTGGTAAATCGTCAATCGACCCCCAAAGGGGTCGTGACCCGCAGGTTGAGAACCCCTGCCCTAGATCCTATTATTTACTACTAGTCGACTGGCAGTGTAGCCCTGCACTTTCATAGGACCCACGCTAATTCTAGGTGCATAAATCATAAATTATTAAATGAAACCATTTTATAACTTATAACAGATTTCCCACGGCCTCCTGTCAATTTACCAGGAGCTCCTGGAAATCTCCTGAAATTGCAAAATAAATGAAAATGTCCTGGAAATATCTGGAAATTTTTGTATTTTTTGAAAACTCATACGAATCTCCTGAAATATATAGACAAAAATTGTCATAATGGGGTGTCATTCAATATGGAAAACGCCAATCCTACGCGAGGTAAAAAAAAACAGCATTATGCAATACCCGTAATTGTGGAATCTAGTGAAAGAAGCTTCTTGCGCCTCAAACTAATGAAGAATTACTTGAGGTCAACAATTCTTGTAGATAGATTGAAACATTTAGTAATTCTTGCTATTGAGCGTGATCTGTGTAGGAAACAGAATTTTTATGATATACTGTATGACTTCGCTACACCCAAGGCTCGTGTAGTAATTCTGTGCATAGTAAAGAATGAATAAAATACAAAGACGAATATATTTTCTAATACAAACTCTTAATTTTCACTTATTATCCATATCCCTACCCAAACTGGGCCCTGCGAAATCCGTTTCGCATTTGCCCTACAATGGTTAAGTCTGGCCTTGCTACTTAGTGACGGGTGAATACAGGGTAGATTACTTGTTCTATTTCCATGACTTCTTTGTCACAATGGTTAAGTCCAGCCCTGCTATTTAGTGTCGGGTGAATACTACTTGTTCTCCCCCCCCCCTCCCTTTTTTTTTTCGCCTCTAAAATTACGTGGAGTAACTCTGGTCCATCCAACTTACAGAAATAAAAGAGTGATCTTTCCATTACTTAGTGTCCAAACTCTTGAGCCATGAAGAAAATTATATATATAGATATTTTTTAATGAACTAAATATAAATTCGGTTTTAAAAGTTTGCATTGTCTTTTTTTTTTTTTTTGGAATGCTATTTAATGAAATTTTAGTTTCATGTTTGTCAGTAAGCTCTAAAAATATATTATTTTGATAATTAAGTAATTATTTTTGTAAAGTTATATTTTTAATCCAATTACAAACTCAAAAGCCATATATGTCTACCTGTTTTTTCGTTTTTTTATTATTTATATTATAGTTGGAATCAATTTAATTGACATTTTCTTTAGGCCAATTATCACATTAATTTTGTTGTGATAGATAAGACCTATGTCTCTCCAGTCTCTCTGGTGTCTTGCTGGTCTTGAACTCTTCAGCTTTTTTTCTGTTCCCTCCCTTTGATCCATCAACATACTGAATTCCTTGTTCAATCAGCTCTCCATTCAAGAAGGGCTAAATGTTAATAAAAAATATTTTTTTAAGGAGATAAAATTTCAATGTATCATTTTAAGACCTTCTTAATATGGAGCTTTTTTTAAAATTTTAATTAATTTATATAATAACAATATATTCCCATTATTTGCTAATGAAACATTTTTTTGTGTTTTACTTGTTAGCTACATGTTTTTTTCAAATAAATCTTCAGCTTTCTGAGCTATTCCAAACAAAGTACTAAGCACCTTAATTCAAGATTTCTGCAAAGAGTGATATGATGGCTGACAAAATTTCTCAACCCCTTGGATCCCAAACTCCTGATGTTCATGAGTGGCGACGATCTCTAAGGTCTCCTAGTCCAGGTCGTGGGCTACAAACGAATCAGAGTCTAGATAGCAGTCTGATTAAGACTTTAAGGTCTAGGTCACCTTCACCAAGATGCTCAAGAGACAGATTTCCAAGACAGTCGCGCAGTCCTTCTCCTAATGTCATGCGCAAAGGTAGCCATTTCTATCAGCTTTTCTGAGTGTAGAAATAATTATACTTTATACATCTAATTAAATTTATAATTACTACTTTCTATTTTCAATCATTTTTATACAAACAAAATGAATATGAATATAACTATAAATATTTTTTGTCGTGCTCTTTTTCTTTTCTTTTTAGTACCCAAAATTTATTGCTAATAATAAATTTTTTTACATATATTTAGTTTAGTCTTTTAAAATTTGTGTATGGTATTAGTAAAATTTTATAATGTAATTATATATATATATAGATATAGACAGTGCTTTTTTTGTACAAAAATAGATGCTGGTACTCAGTGACTGATTGCCTAACTTTTAACTACTAATAAATTAATAATTAACCTTAAAATATGAGAAAAAGAATAATTTTTTCCCCACATCGAAAAGATACCGGTATGACGGACCAGTTCGTACCGTCACAAAATAAGCACTGGATATAGATATCAAGATATATATATAGTTATATATATATATATATATATGGCTCCTTCTCTTTTATGTAACAATGGATACGCCTAGATGAGTCACTGGTTATAGTAATTATAAAATCTTTTAATAAAATAGGTTTTAAAATGTTGTATATTTCTTTAAATCTCCTGGTTATTTAAAATGCTTAACACAATGTTATTTCTTACATTTTTGCTGGAGTGTCAACAATGGATATTCCCAAAAAATCATCCATGAAACATTCCAGTGTAGTCAATGGTCTACGTAAAAGTATTGGAGCAAGCTTAACTTCAGACCTCAGTTTGAGCGGGTAGGTATAGTTCATTTTAAAACCTTTTCCTGCAGTAGTTCATTTTAAAACTTTTTCCTGTCTTTTTAGGTAAACTGTGTAAATGTTAAATTCATTTGTGATAGTAGCTAAATAAAAGTTTCTTTTAGACATTTGAAACTTCATAAATGAACCAATATTATGTATTATATTGTAAGGCCAAAACTTCTACCAACTTTCTTCAGATAAAGCCTCAGATACCGGTAACTAAAAAAAAAATGTATATTACTCAGTAGTATTTTGAAATCCTGATCTGATGAAATGATCAAAATCTCTTAAGCCCAAAGGACCCAAAAAAAATTGTGCCACTGTCTCCCTCTTTTATTTCTTATCTTCTTATCTTATCTTATAAAATACAGATGTTACTTCAAAAAAAATTATTATGTCCAATGCGTGTCCGTTGGTCAACCTAGTCATGCATGTTAATCAATGGGAAATAATTGGTTTTCCTGGCTGGCTCAGTTTCCTTTGTAACTTCATAAATGAACCAATATTATGTATTATATTGTAAGGCCAAAACTTTTACCAACTTTCTTCAGATAAAGCCTCAGATACCGGTAACTAAAAAAAAAATGTATATTACTCAGTAGTATTTTGAAATCCTGATCTGATGAAATGATCAAAATCTCTTAAGCCCAAAGGACCCAAAAAAAATTGTGCCACTGTCTCCCTCTTTTATTTCTTATCTTCTTATCTTATCTTATAAAATACAGATGTTACTTCAAAAAAGATTATTATGTCCAATGCGTGTCCGTTGGTCAACCTAGTCATGCATGTTAATCAATGGTAAATAATTGGTTTTCCTGGCTGGCTCAGTTTCCTTTGTAATGCATAAGTTAATTTGAGTTGTTATAAAAGAGCCAAGTTATATTTCTGTACTTCAACGCCAGTTCTTAAGAAGAGTACTATAACACTAGTTTCCATGGAAATGTACACCAGTTAGCATTGGGGAATAGTATAATTACCACTGGGAATGTTCCACATTATTACCAGTTACTATAAAGCTTGCACTTTTCTTACTATTTCATTAATAATTTGGAGCTTCAAGAATGGAGACATCTTCAGTGTTCTACTTGGTTTTGCCTGGTCCTGTGGTTTGTGCACTGGACTGTCGTTTTGATTTATCTATGGTCTCGGGTTCAAACCCTGCCCGCTCCCATCCCCCATTGTCCTGCGGGAGGTTTGGACTAGGAAGTAAACTATCTTCAACTCTGAAGGCACATCCGAAACATGTAAAAAAATTTTTTACAAACCTAATTCCCTGAACTTTTTTTTTCACTCCCACTTGTAAACCAATTAGAGTATTAATAGAAAACAGTTCTCACATTAGAATGGACTTCAAACTAGATTTTTTATGGCTTAACATCTGAGCCAACTGTATTCCTAAAAACCAGATTAACTAAATGATTTATGATAGCTCAAATTTTAGTACCATTTAGAAATGAAACTCTCTGTTATTATTAGTCTTTATTGAATCCTGTATAACAATTTATGCTTATCTTTATGCCACTGTAAACCATGATACTTGTACTTTCAGTAAACTCAATAAATCTGTGGGCAACTTGGCAAATATTGAAGCTGAATATATCAAAAACCTTCAGCAACAAATCTATTTCCTTGAACTAGAATCTAACTACCTGTATCCTTTCACTTGAATGAGAGTACAAAGCATTTTGATTCTTTAATTAAGAGTAAGTCTGTAGGTTTTTATTTTGCTAAATAAAAAAAGTAAAGTTCCCCTTTCAGACCATGCAGTCTATAGGGCAGATGATGTTAAGGTCATCTGTTTCTGAAACCAACAATTAATGAACAAGGTGTCATGTGGCCAGCACTTTCCCCAACTAAAGTCAGATACACATTAGAGTTGGGTGGACTCAGCGGCACTCTTAAAAATCCTGAAATTCAAACTCGTCTCCACTAGATTCAAACCCACGACCCCAGGTTCAGAAGCCAAGCACTTTAACCACTCAGCCACCGCTACCCCATTATGAAAGGTATATTTCTTGAAATAATTTTTAATAAGCAATGAAGTGCTGACATAAAAAAAATGTAAAAAAATGAATCAATAATAAACCTAAATTGAACATATGTATTTGTGTAGTTGGACTTGGTGTGGTATTTAAGTTACAGACCTTAACTGAACAGACGTGAGCAAGCAAGAAAAGCCACAGAAATGCACCCACAGATGACCCATGAGGCTGAAAAAATGTTACAGAAACTAAGAGTAAATATTTTACTTCTATAATTAATCTTTCCCATTATAATAACAAAACTGTTTTCATTTTAATTGCATAAAATTTGTTTCTCACAAGGTGCAAGACTAGTTTTAACTCTTTCTCTCCTAACCGACGATACCAACGTTGATTCCATCAGAACGTGTTAAATAATAACGGAGAGAAAGATTTAATTACACCTATCTTACATATTCTCTGTTAGCACATACATACACTGATGTAATTCTAAAAAGTAAAGCATGCATAAGCCATATTCATGTTTTAACTACTCTGGCAGTATTTGAAAGTTAATTGTCTTATCCTATTAAAATTCTATTTTGTTAAATAAGGAAATGCAAACCCAGATTGACAACATGGACATGGAAATGAAGAGAAAAGAATCCAGCATTGGTATCCACACTTCTGAAAAAGAAAGATTGCAAGAGCAATTACAACATGAGAAAGGTTGGATGAACTATTTATTGGTTATGCTTTTAACTTTAAATTTGGTTTCATTGACAACTTGTTTTAACTTAAGACTATATTTTCATTTCTTCTAGTGATACATTTTTATACGTCAATGATCATCATTTCCTGTAAAAAAAAATTTACATATCTACAGACAATCACCTGAGGGAGAAGCGTCTCCTGACGGATGAACTCGTCACCATGAAAAAAGATAAAGATAGGCTACAGAGAGAGCTTGCCCATAAAGATGAACAACTCCTTGAAGCCAAATCAGAAATCGACAGAAGTGCACTGGCCTTAAAGAATGCAGAGCTAAAGATAAACACTTTGAAAGCACAAGTAAGTCTTAGATCATCCATAGCACAAACCTTTTTTCTTCTTTTCTTTGTAATTTTATCTGTAACTTTGAAGAATCAACCTTGCTTAATATGTAGAATGCCTTTACAGATTTATTTCTTTATTATAAGACAGCAAAAGTTTGTTGAGCAATTTGTTGTTGTTTTATTCTATATCAGTTAGAACAAAGAATTGAACAACATAACCTGACCCAACTTGCACTAGAAGAAAAAAGAACTCAGCTTCTTAGCACTGAGACCCAGTTAAGAGAGACAGAAGAGAAGTATTATTCCAGTACAGTCACAATAAAAGACAAGCTGACTCAAGACCTAAGAGTATGTTTTAATTGTGTTTGAAGATCAAGGGCTTTACTATTTTTTTATTCTCTTTCGCACTTCTATTTAAAAGTATTTTCTCTACAAATATATGTTATTTTATTACCTACATAAGAAATGATTCCTCATATCAGTGTTTCCCAAATTGTGTTTTGCGGAACCCTAGTGGTCAGCGAGGTCTGAATAGGTGTTCAACAAACTACTGAGGTAATTATCTAAAAATAAATAAGCAAAGTGTTTGCTAAACACTCAGAATGTGCAAAGTTAGCGAAACACTGCCTTATATGGCTCAGCCAGGATTAAAATTCCAATTTAAAATTTAATTCTACTTTTGATTATTAGTCATTGGAATGCTCCTGAGTATGATTAAAATGTTCCAGATATTCTGTTTATTGCACAAACTACTGCAGTTAATTAGATACAAATTCATCTTTTTTTTTTAATTCCTACTATTAACTTACACTGTCTTTCATGGGTGGAAGGAAAAAGTTGGAAGCATAAGTGTGCAGCATGGTGCGAATGTGAAATGGTGCAAATGCATGTTTAATAAAAAAAAATAAAAAAGACAAGAGGAAATTAACATCTAATGGAGATATTCCAAAATTGTGTCATGAAAGTTCTAGACAGTATTTATAATTAACACTAACGTTGTGGGTTTCATACTTTATTATATTATTTGAATATAAAACAGAAATTTATTTTAGAAAAAAAAATATTTATATTATTATTTTTATATCTTGCAATATGGTATTTTTCTATGAATTGAAAGTTTTATTTAGATATTGTGAAAAAAAAAAGATATAAATTATCTTTTTAGATTACACACTCACTCATATGTTCAAAATAAATTTTGATTTAGAAATTATTATTATTATTATTATAGCTTTTATATAGCGCTACTTTCATGCTTATAGCATGCTTAGAATGCTTTTGGTCCAATCTCATTTGTGGACCAGTGGGGGAAGGGGTATCTAGGAGTTGGTTTTCCGTGCTGCCTTTAGGCGCTCAGTAAACACAACTCTGCCCGAGTCGGGTGTCGAACCTCTTCTAGGTAGCCAAGCCAAGTTCAAGCGCATTACTTTGTAATAGTCAATCTTATTATAAAAACTGACCAATTAAACTTCATGATTGGAAGTTATGTTCTTCATGTGTATCTTCAATTACAAAAAAATCTTACCACCCACTGCACAAATCACAAAACTTTTTACATGACAAAGGCTTATATCTTATACAAAGGATGAAATCCGACTGTTGCATCAGAAAGTCAAAGAAACAGAGCTCAGTGCAGAAAAAGACAGATTTCTGCGAGATAAAATTTCTGAAGAAATGTCCAGTCTTGTCCAAGAGAATTCTGCTCTCAACCAAAGAGTTATGGAACTTACTAAACAGCTGGAGAGGGTATGTAACTGAAATTTAACATTTTTAGGTAAAAATCATTTACAACTGTTCCTTTTTCTTTGCTTGCTCCCCTTGCTTTCTAATGCTTCTACTTGTTATTTAACATAATTTGATGGAGGCACAGAGCACTTGGCTTCCAAACCTGGGTCTCGGGTTCGAATCCTAGTGAGGACTGTGATTTTTAATCTTTGGGTGCCTCTAAGTTCAACCAGCTTTAACGCGTACCTGACATTAGTTGAGGAAAAGTACAGGCATTTAGTTGTTGTGCTGCCCACATGACACCCTCGTTAACTGTGGGCCATAGAAACAGATGATCTTTAAATCATCTACCCTATAGATTGCAAGATCTAAAAGGGGAACTTAACTTTTTTTTTTTATTTAACATGAATTTGTTTTCTGAAAAATTTGCACTTTGTATAGTCCTAATTCTAAATCTTTTAGATTTGACATGTCAATATGCCTATTGATTTATATTTCAACTATTGTGTTCGATAAGAGTTGTCATTGACAATTAATTACAACTTATTTACTAAATAGATGATCTATAACAGCTGGGACTGCATTTGAATATATCAGCTGCGGGAATAGAGGGAGAACTGCTGAGTGCAGGGCATTGTTCTGACCATAGCTAATGCTAAAACAATATTTAAACAATTTTTGGAAAACAAATATTATAAAATATCATTTAAATATGGTTTATAAATGTCTTAAGTAAGTTAACTTTTTTGTTTTTCTTATTTGACCATTCAAATATGTAAAAACGTTTAACTAAGATTATGATTTCACTTGATAAAAATATTTTATAGAAACTCATGTGTTTTTAATCTTTTAATCTGTTCATCTTCTATAGGAGAAGGAACTAAGGGAAACAACTGATCATCGTCACAAACAAAGTATAGGAGAGATGGTGAGTCTCAAAGACAGGCTTCAAGAAATTGATAGACTGAGAGATGAGTTGCGCTTAGAAAAAGAAAGATCCAGACAGTATCTTGAACAGGTTAGAACTTGTTTTAATTTTATTCATTTTCTAGTAAGATAAAAATATAAACATACATCAATATAAATCAAAATAAAATTGTTCAGCTTCACAAAAAAAATAAAAAAAATTTCTAATCCATACTGTAAAAAAAGAAAAAAAACAGTTTTTGTTTTTAGGAACAGGGTAGGGAAAAAACTTTAAACTTGTTTATAATTCCTCAATGTGTGTACTTAGGGTACCTTTAGGACTATCATTTTGAGTAAAACTGAAAACATGATACCATGGAAAATGTTCTTTGTCTTCTTTGAATTTTTAAATGAACAAAATATTTTTCCTTAAATTTTATTTAGGCCTTCTAGAGGTTATTGGCAAATCTAATAAGAAAAGAAGAAATGATTTTACATTTTTTAATGCACCACTGACATTTGGTAGCTTTCATTGCACCGGCTCACATTAATGTTTCAATGTCCAGTACTTATATATAGCTGGCCACTATTTTCCTTTATAATGAATCCTTATAGTAATAATGTCTAAAATATCAATCAGCCAATCAACTTCCCTCTCAATGGTTGTATTGTTTAAGAGTCGTCATTGAGTGGTCTCCCTTTTTGAAGCCCCAAAACATGAACATATTATTTTTTAACTACAGTGTTTGTTATGTTAGTACTTCCTTTGTCGATTATTGAACTGATTGATTTTTACAATGTTATGTATTCTAACGCTGATTTTAATAGTCCCTGATTCAAACTAAAGCTTTGGAAATAAATAAAATGTTATTTATATCTAATTCTTTATAGTAACTTAGAAGTTCTTTTGATACTAAAAGATACTTTGAAAACAAATGTGGGAAACTGTTTATTACTTTTTTAAAGCTAACTAATGAAGAATCAACACATAAAAGAACAGATCTGCAAATCAACACCCTGAAGTCGCGTCTAACAGAATCGGATGGGATGCGCAGTGTGATGGAAGCTGAGAATGAGCAGTTGAAGAAAGACAAAGTCCTGCTAGTTGATCATGTGGCTGAGATGCAAAGAAAGGTAGAACAGAGAGTTTGTTGGATTGAATGTTCTAGTATTAAAGGTAGAACAGAGAGTTTGTTGGATTGAATGTTCTAGTATTAAAGGTAGAACAGAGAGTTTGTTGGATTGAATGTTCTAGTATTAAAGGTAGAACAGAGAGTTTGTTGGATTGAATGTTCTAGTATTAAAGGTAGAACAGAGAGTTTGTTGGATTGAATGTTCTAGTATTAAAGGTAGAACAGAGAGTTTGTTGTATTGAATGTTCTAGTATTAAAGGTAGAACAGAGAGTTTGTTGATTGAATGTTCTAGTATTAAAGGTAGAACAGAGAGTTTGTTGGATTGAATGTTCTAGTATTAAAGGTAGAACAGCGAGTTTGTTGATTGAATGTTCTAGTATTAAAGGTAGAACAGAGAGTTTGTTGATTGAATGTTCTAGTATTAAAGGTAGAACAGAGAGTTTGTTGGATTGAATGTTTTAGTATTAAAGGTAGAACAGAGAGTTTGTTGATTGAATGTTCTAGTATTAAAGGTAGAACAGAGAGTTTGTTGATTGAATGTTCTAGTATTAAAGGTAGAACAGAGAGTTTGTTGGATTGAATGTTTTAGTATTAAAGGTAGAACAGAGAGTTTGTTGGATTGAATGTTCTAGTATTAAAGGTAGAACAGAGAGTTTGTTGGATTGAATGTTCTAGTATTAAAGGTAGAACAGAGAGTTTGTTGGATTGAATGTTCTAGTATTAAAGGTAGAACAGAGAGTTTGTTGGATTGAATGTTCTAGTATTAAAGGTAGAACAGAGAGTTTGTTGATTGAATGTTCTAGTATTAAAGGTAGAACAGAGAGTTTGTTGGATTGAATGTTCTAGTATTAAAGGTAGAACAGAGAGTTTGTTGATTGAATGTTCTAGTATTAAAGGTAGAACAGAGAGTTTGTTGGATTGAATGTTCTAGAATTAAAGGTAGAACAGAGAGTTTGTTGATTGAATGTTCTAGAATTAAAGGTAGAACAGAGAGTTTGTTGGTTGAATGTTCTAGTATTAAAGGTAGAACAGAGAGTTTGTTGATTGAATGTTCTAGAATTAAAGGTAGAACAGAGAGTTTGTTGATTGAATGTTCTAGTATTAAAGGTAGAACAGAGAGTTTGTTGGATTGAATGTTCTAGAATTAAAGGTAGAACAGAGAGTTTGTTGATTGAATGTTCTAGAATTAAAGGTAGAACAGAGTTTGTTGGATTGAATGTTCTAGAATTAAAGGACCAGATAAAGAATTTTTTTTTTTGTTTGTTTATGAAATAGTGAGAAAGGGGAGAGTGGGGCTGAGAGGCCAAAACCACTTGGCTGTGGCTGGGCCACCTAAAAAGGGGTTTCAAGTTTAAATCCCAACTGGAGCAGAGTTGTGTTTACTGAGCCCCTAAAGACAACACGGAAACCCTCGCCCAGATACCCCCTAGCCCCTCTAGTCCACACATGAGATTGGATCATAGCCCACTGAGCATGCTATAAGCATGAAAGATGCACTATATAAAAGCAACTAAAAATATAAAAGCAATTTAAAAAAAAAAATAATAGAGGTGTTTATCTTAGCTTATTATAGTTCTTTAAAAGAAATGATGCTCTTGTGCTATAGATAAGAATTTCTTTCTGCTGACTTGTTGATTGTAATACTGAGCATCCCTTAAAACTGGCATTGACAGCATTTACAGGCTTTAGATTTTAAATATTTAGTTTTGATTTAGTATTATTGTTTGATTTACATTCTGATACTTTGTGATAAAGGGAGCTAACAATGTTAAGCTTATTGTAGCTTTTGAAAGTTTTAGTACCAACGTTTTTATTTATTAAAAAACAGGACAGCATCATTCAATGTTAAGCCTACATTACGTTTGTTAACAGCCCTATAATTAAATTATTATTATTATGATATGAAATTAAAAAAACATTTCCTTCTTGACATACAATGCCCTTATTTTTTTATACCCTTATTGGTTATGGGTCAGTGCTATTTAAGTCACTTCCTTTAGCCAACATTTTGCTGCTCAGCTGAAGACTCTTTTGCCCTCTGTGATCAGTTGCCCCAGTTAACACAAATACACTGGATAATTTTTTCCACAAGTTTGCATTAATTAATTACGATAATGATTTTACACTTAAAGCTATATCCATGTAAATCACTGCCTGGTCGTGCATTCTGCGCTATGGACTGTCATTCAGTTGTCACAGTAGTCCCGTGTTCATACCCTGCCCACTTCCATCATCCTGTGGGAGGTTTGGACTAGAAAGTAGATTATCTTCAACTCTGACGGAACATCTGAAACATGTCAAACATTTTACAAACAAAATTTTCCCAAACGGTTTGTCATGTGAACTAAATATTGTTCTACAGCTGGAAGACAAAGACAGAGATATCTACATGCTGAAATCAAGTGTTGGGGAGCTAGAGACTAAGTTTAGGAGTCTTGGCTTACAGAAGACTGTTGAATTGGACCAGCAGAGGCTGCGCTGGGAAGAGTTTTCTCGCCTGGCTGACAGCATGAAGAGTCTGTCCCAGACCATGATGTCCCAGACTGTATACAGCAGCACTCAAACACCAAGGACACTGCCACAGCAATATTAACATTCTGTTGGATGTCATTAAGGGAAGAAAATACAAATTAGAAAAGTAAAGTTATCTCATAATTATGAATTTGTCTACAGAGCACAAAAAGGTGCTCTCCTTTTTTTTTGTTTTTGCAAATATTTCATAATACCACAATTACAAAATATTATTTTATTTTACATCCAATAGTTCATTACATATCTCAACCTTGTATTAAAACTTAGAGAATAAGCTGCAATGCACAATCAATATTCTTTTTTTGTTTCCATGTTGAAATTAGCCACACTACATATTTGTATTAGATTTTTTTTTGCTTTGGTTTTAGTCTTTCATTTGCTAATTTGCTACATATAGATTCTTGTTATATGAAGTTATTGTAATCACTTAATAATGAGTCAAGTTTCTGTCTAAGTCCTGTGCTTACAAAATAAACAATAACATGAAATAAAACAATATTTACTTTAAAGTTATTCTTAAGCTTTTTTTAGTATCAATAAAAAAAAAAAAAGAAAAAGCATTGTCATCGTCAGTATGAATTTATTAGAAGACTTGTAGACTTCCGGGACAAATCATACATTCTTTAGTGTTATTAAGTTGAGAAACCCTTAAAATTATCAACTACTCGTTTTTTTTCAAAATTAAAAAATGTACCTTTTTTATGTTTATTTAATATCAATTTTGCTTATTATAAAACAAACTATTCATAAAAACATTTGGTTATACATTCTTTATAAATATTCTTTATATGCATTTTATGTAAGTAATTAACATAACTGTGTACAAGAAATTAGTCTATATTGATTATATTTTCTAAATGCTTATGATTATATTTTTTAAATATTTTTATCATTATGACAGCTGTGATCTATGTGTTAATGTATACACATACTATTTAAATGATTATAATATATCACATTTTATTTAAAGAATTTTGTATTTGTGCTATACCTATATCTCTACAGTCCTGCCAAAAGTTCTTTTGTATTTGTGTTTTTAGTCACAATAAAAATTGTCCTGCAGTTACTTTTTCATTATTCTGTAGCATGTTTCTATAACTTATTGTTAGTTCATAACCCAATGTGTGTGTACAAAGAAAACTGTCTCATTGTTGAATGTCATTGATAATGTTGTGGTAATGTTGTGATAATGTAATGATAATGTTGTGAAAATGTAATAATAATGTTGTGAAAATGTAATGATAATGTTGTGAAAATGTAATGTTAATGTGCATGTTTTGGTTTTATTGTGTTTTTTTGTAACAGCCCTGAGCTCATAGTGGGGCAAAGTGGCTTAATATAGTAAATGAGAAGTCAGAAGTTCAAATCCTAACACTGGGATTTAGAATTCTGGATTTTAGGATCTTCGTGAGTGACACCCAACGTTAATGGATACTTTCCTTAGAAAAACTCCTGGAAGTTAGTTTTTGTGCTGGCCACATGTCTTTCTTTAAATGTTGTCTGTAGAAAAAGATGAGCTTTAGATCATTAGCAGCCTGGAGAGTCTGAAAGCTGAACTTTACTGAGTTCATGATATCATTCCTTGTTTCTCAGGTCTCCCTCAAGAGGAAAAAATTATCTACTGCTTGATGTTTCCTTCTAGTGCTTCTTTTTTCTCTCTCTCTGTGTAGAACTGGTCACTGCATTGTAATATTGAACAAGTTTTGGGAATCATTTCATTAAAGTTTGTACCGTCTCAGTAAACATTGCATTTCTTGATCAGCATCAGAAATTATCATTGAAATAAAAAAATATTATTAAAAGTATATTGAAAATGTAACATGTAACAGATATAATTAATTATGTTTTTTTTTTCTGTTTTATTTTACTTTTTATAATTGATGTTAGTGAAACAATTGTACATTTTGAGTTTTACAGATATATATGCTATGTTAGTAGTTTATAGTTTCTTAAATTTAGATTACTTAGTGTAAAAAGTATGTATTTTTTTTAGGTAATTTTTCAAAATGTAGAATATATTTATTAAAGACTGTGATATCTGAATTAACAATAAAACTCATTTGGATAATAAACTAATAAACTGCATGTATGTATTAATTTGTGTGTTCACAGTTCCTATGATATTGAAAATATCTCATTGGTTAAGTCCAACAGAGCTATTAACTACTTTCTGCACTGAATAGTAATTAGCGTTTTACGATTTTGGACAAGGTGGACTCAATTGGTCACACAACTAAACTTGGAGGGCTTTCGGAGTCAGGGGCGGACTGGGTGTCAAAATCGGCCCGGGGATTTCTATCATGTGATGCACATCTATTTCTAGGTGTACCTTTCCTCAAAATCATTGTTACGTTTGATAATGTATCGATATGCATGCATACAGTGAACTCTATTATCTTTATAAGCAATATAGCATCTTTTTAAATCAGCAATTATGTAGGCCCCAAAAAGATGAAGCCTACTAGTAGCACTGTCTACATTTTATTTTCGGAAAATGTGTTCGATTAAAATAGTATTACACTGTAATGTCTTTGAAAGATTTTTTGTTTAAACACGACGCTCAGAGGGCCTTTTCTAAAAATAATAATAATAATATAATTAGAATATTATAAAACCTTTAACAATTTGAAATGTGCCATAGTGGCTTCGATCAGGCCGTTTCGGTGGCCCTACCGGCCCATTTGGGTACCAACCCACCAGGCATTTGCCCAGATGCCCATATAGCCAGTCCGCCCCTGTTGGGAGTTAACCCTTAGGGAAAAATAAAGTTGAGTGTCCTTAGGCTGTTTAAAGATGATCACTACACTCTGGCAGAAGTTGTGTGGCTGCTGATACCAAACTCTACCGGTCACTTTCGATATAAATTTGAGTCCAGTTTCTCAGTTTTAAAAAATGAACCAAAGTGGTTCTGCCACTGACAGCTGCCAACTTGAATAACATGAATTTCACCTTATTTTATCCTTAACGTTTTATTGGGAGATGTCAAAGGACATTTCAGCAGATAATCTGTTGCAAAATGTGAGGCATGATCAAGCAAAAAACAACTTTTGATGTCATTGCTTTCACTTCTACAATTCCTCTTTGTCTTGACCTTATGCCCTGTATTTGATCTGGTGTCGTATGCTGTCAAGTCTGTTTGGTTGGCTGTAAATTTGTACTCAATGGCTGCCAACCATTTGATATTTGATATTGGATTTGAGAACCGAAGCACCGTTACTTCCCTTACTTTGTCACAGTCCATTCACTTTGCAGTTGTGATCAGTGTATTGGGTGGTTTTTAAATAGTAGGGGCTCTATTCTAGTTCACATTGGAAAGCTAGAATCAGTAAGTATTTAGTATCAATTCGTTTTAATGATAATATTTAGAGCAGGTTAGAAATTTGATGATTACAACTATTATAGGCCTATGTGGTTTTAGAAAATATCCACAATGTTATGGCACCTTCCAATGAGCATTGTACAAATTTTAAAAAATCCGATCACCTAATGTAGAAGAAAAACTTAATTGTTCAAAGCTCAAGCTCTTGGCAAAATGAAGCATTACAAGAAAGAAATAGATTGAGAAATCATAACCATTAACTTCATAAAGTTGGATTTGATTTTAAAACTTTTGTGTGTGTGTTACTTCTCTACTGAAAGGGTTAGAACTGCATCCTCGGTATAGTAGGAAGTTGTTTTGTTTTAACATTGACATTGCGATCACGTTCAACACGGTAATTAGATCTCGACCAAATGTCGCTAATGCTCTCATATGAACTCCCATCCCTTTTCGTTTTATTCTTTGGCCGCTCCTCACAATTTGCTTGGGCGTCACTTTTGTGTGTTCGGATCGTAGAACTCAACGTTTCTCATTCTGGTAGACACGTAGATTTAGGGTCGGATTTTGGTCTACAGATCGCTACACTATTCGCTAGGTGAGAGGAGGAACTGAAATGGCGTTTGGGTGGCGGGGAACGTTTTTTTGGTTACAAAGGAAATAGCTGTGTGTATGTGTTTTGTCAGTGTATGTGTGAGTAAATACACTAGCGACATGAGTCACATAATAGGCATTACTGTGGCATATCTGGGGTTTGTGTGTGTGTGTGGGGAGAATGTGAGAAGCATTGGTTCACATTTGAGGAAGTCTAATTAGGCCTACGACACACTATGGCTAAGGAATTCAAGCTAAAAATAGAGGTAAAACAACAACTAAAATAGCTTGCGAGACTAACAGAGTCACACAGGTTAAAAAGTTCCCCTTTCAGACTTTGTGATCTTTAGGGCAGATGATGTCAAGGTCATCTGTTTCTGTGGCCTTCGGTTAACGAGGGTGTCGTGTGGCCAGCACAACGACAAACCGCCTTTAATTTTCCCCAACTAGTGTCAGGTACCCATTAGAGCTGGGTGTCCAAAGATCCCGAAATTAAAAAGCCCAGTCTTCACCGCTTTACTGCTCAGCCACCGCGCTGCGCACGCAGGTTAATTGTTATATTATTCATCCTTTGTCTGCGGCAGACTGTTTACAAAGCATTTTGTCACTAGTATGCCTACTATACAACAATCTACATACATTATACAGGTCAAAGTCTATCAATGATAATTAGGCAAACGCTCCACTCTTCGGCTATTAAGAAAGATTACGGACTTTCACGTGGTTTTGCTAAGACAATGACGCAGAAGAATCAGTACTACTGGGATCACCATAAGTTAAAAGTATATCGGTAGTAGGCCCCGCATCTACTAGATCTAGATCAGAACTGTAGCTTTAGTCTCAGTAGAAAGTGCTTACTGAATGTAGTCAACGCATAATTTTTCGACTCAGAACCGGACACAACAGAATGAGATAACATATGTACCGGAAGCTTAAAGTCGGGACTAGCCAAACCTGCCCTTGTGGATCATTACCAGAGAGTGCTGACCATGTCCTTCAAAGCTGCATACTAGGCCTATATCAAGAGGCCCCAAGAAGACTCTCTAGCCCCAAAACCCTCCTATAGAAGCAAAGCTATACGGAGAACTGCCTGATCTAGAAACCACTGCGTAGTTTATCTCAGATATAGGATTAGCCTACTGATCTGTACCCTCCGACATGTCAAATGAGAACGAAGAAGAAGAAGTGTGGTGAGCATTTTTTTGTTGTCAGCATTAATTTGTGACTTTGAAATAGGCAAGAAATAATAGCAACAAATAGCAACTAAAAAATATTTTAAGAATCGATCATACTATTAATCAGTGGCATAGCATTCATGACGCAAAGAGGTTGAATGAGCCTGGGGCCCACAGTATTAATTCGTCAAATATCAAATGTTCCAGTACAGTGGCGTCGCTTCAAGAACAGATTAGTTGGAATGTTATATGCTCCTTATTTAACACGCTACTTCAGTTCAAAAAACAATGTTCATATAAGTTCCCCCTTACTCAAATATTTATAGTTTTTAAAATAATCTTATCTTATTACTCTGCCCTTGTTCATTGTCATGCTACCGCCTTCAATTTTTTCCCTTCCGTTTCCAACCTTTTAGAGCTAGACATAGGCCCAAAGTCTACTCCACTACTGCTACCTTGGGTAGGTGTTGTTGTTTTTTTGTCTGCACCAAGTTACCTTTAATATAAGTAGACTAAGTTCTAGATCTAGCTTTAATGCTGCCACTTCCCCCTCTTCCCTATATTATAGAGCCTTCACATGTCTATGCTAGGCCAATTCTTCAAATACAAACAAAAGGTACCGTTGAGGTCCCGTGGAGGATGATTTTCAATTTTAAATAAAGCTAATCTATCACATGAATATCTTAAACAGTTGTTAAGAATGTTACTATGTAGACTAGAGATTATGGAAATATTTTTATAAGAAGTCTTCTTATCTTATATAATACAGACGTTAAAAAGAAGATGATTAAGTCACTGGCTTTCCTGGCTGGCTCAGGCAACCCATTCCATGCTCTAATAGCACTAGGGAAGAAGGAGCATTTGTCCTACCATATGGAACCAGAAATGTCCCTTTATCTTTGTGTCTTTCTGAGTATTTGATTGGATTTTTTGTATTTGAGTGAGACACATTTTTAGCCCCATCTCACTATTAGGCCTACTTTCGCTTTGGGCAGCTCTATATTAAACGCCGTGTATGCCTTACTGCTTAAACAAACTTTGAGAGCTGTTTATTAGACACGCAAATTGTTTTTCTAAGATTTTTTTCCCTCAAACTCTGTTGCTCGTAGAGCTATCGTATTGATTAGGATATTTGTGGCTTCCTGTGGCTCATTTTAATAGGCCTACTGGTAAACCAGCTACAGACTAAAACCTCAAAATACTTAATTAGGTGATAGAATAAATGAAAAGTTATCATGTAATCCCCATATTGATGAAATTATTTATTTAAATATCAAACAAAGCATTAGGGTTTATTAAAGGAAATGTTGACAATAAAAATAGAAAAAAAAAGAACATAAGCAAGTTAAATCATGGTTAAATATTAAAACCAAAAAAGGGCTAAATTAAAACAAAACAAAAAACGATAACCTTCCCTTATATTGAGCGAAATTGCATCAATTATTGTGAATCAATCAAAATTGTAGACAATTTCGTAAGATACTGTCCCAGTCTTACAACTTTTATATTGCTACTGCAATCGTGCATGATGGTAATTTAAAGATTCTCAGTCGCGATTTGGGGGAGAGCACCGTATTTGAGCTATCTCTCATTATCGCAAAGCTTATCTTCCGTTGCCTAAGTAGGCCTACATTTTCCGTATAAAACAAAATTGATTAATGCGACTAATTGATTAACTAATGGATGTTGTTGTTTTTTTTTATTGATTCGTGTGTTGTAATTGACAATGAATAATTGTGCAAAGTTTCTACTTTCACACGATCCAACATACTTGTCTTTGAGAGAAATAACGTGTAAACGATTTTGACCAGACAGACAGTGAGTTGATATAAGCTCGATAAAAATTGAAATGCTAATTAACCTTGGTTAGACCAATGTTATAATGTGATAGCCTCAAGAAAACATAAAGAAACTATTACAGACCAAAAGCAGTAAGATAAATAACAAATGAATATTCACATTTGGCCTACCATTAATAAAATCACACTTCAATAGAGAAGACAAGAAAGTGAAGTAACAATGATATGTACAACTGTAGAACAATAACTAAAAAATAGGCGAACATCTAATTAATGCTTGCGATTTACTTATTACTTTTAAAATTTTCATAAAAAGAAATCCTCTATTTCTACTATTGTCATTCATGGAGGCTTTCTTTGAAAGGTCTGTGTTTTACTTTTTAAAAATAGTAGCAATAACTTTTTGTTCTCAAGAAACTGGCCAGAGTACAAATGACCCTCACGGCGTCAGCTGAAATTAGGTCTCAGTCCGCAATAGTGTGTTTGAGTAAGCCTGATTAAATAGATCTATTTGCTTTAGAGAGATAGACAGTGCAAAGCATGTTTAAGTCCACACACAAAACAAGGTCAACCAAATAATCTAGTGGACCCAAATCATCGAGACCAGAATCCATTGTTATTAATCAAGCTTATTGTTAAGTTTGAATACCGGAGTTGCTAGCCTACTTTCAATACGTCTTTCTTTTATCCATTTAGATACATTGATTTTAATGATTAACGTTGCTCTTTAGCTTTGAGTTTAGATTATATGATGGTTATCAATGTCTCTTTTTCAAAATCGAAAGCAAAATATTGTAGCCATTCCTTCTCACTTTTATTATTTTAGGATGATGATATTGGCCTAGTCTTGAACACTATATGATTTATAGTTGGTTTTAACCATTTACGTTTAAAGTTTTGGCACGACTGACTTCAGTGAGTGACACTTAAGTGATCTCAGTCAGGTAGCTGTAAAAATGATGTAGAAGTTTTAACTAAATCTCTATAAAAAAAAAAAAAAAAAGTAACAGTAATTTGAACAACGTATATCTTCACTTGTGTTACACACCCGTCTTAGCCTGCCACAAGTTACCGAACCTGCGGCGAAATACGGTAACCTGGTGGCACACTCAACGTCACTAGGCCATTTGTTTACAGTGGAGATATGCCCAGACCGACTTCCTCTCTTCTTTGTTTGGCATAGATCTGAGTTTTAGGATTAGGGCTAGACTCTAAAGTCTAAAGACAGCAATGGGCTATAGATCTAATCATCTGAACGAATCACAAAGATTTTCCTTTACAAATAAATGCTTTAGATCAAGATCACGGCCTAGCTAGTGTTGCACCAGTGAGACTGATAGTTACAGAACTAGAGATTTTACCCTAGATTTTTTCCCCTTTATTTTTTGTACGTGTTAAGTTGCATTGCTTTTGAATTGTGCTAGATTTACTTAAGACTGAGATCTTAATCATTAGTGACAGGTATCTAAAGCGAGCACAAGGACAGGTCTTCACACACGATAGTGATGATGACAGTGTATATAAATGTACATGTCCTTAGGTGCCTTAAGCTTAGAAAAGTACACTCCTGTCTACAAATACTAACTAGTACAACATAACAAAGTACAAGACTTACAAGTTGAAGTTGTAGTACTACTAGTCTAGATTTGTTTGACCATTTATTCATTTATTAGATAGATAATCATAATAGATCTAGATACTAAGATCTATAAAATATAGATCTAAAGTAAGATATAAAGAAATCTTTTACAAATAACAGTTATTGCCTTTCCATCCTAGTGGCCTTGTATTTTATAGCCAATGTATTGGTCTGATTAGTCTGAAAGACTAGGTTTTATAAATTAGTTAGAGGAATTTCTAAGTGAAGGATTTGTGTGTTGACAAGTGATAGAATTTGGTCTAGCTTGGCTTACAAGCCTTCAATGGAGTAAATTCTTAATTGGCACGATTAGAAGTTGTTGCTAGACTGCTGATACTTTGACTTTGGTTAGTACCATATATAGTGTAACTATAGTCCATAGCTATATATTATGATTTCAATTTTCAATTGAAAATGTTAACCTTTAAAAAAACATTTTTAAACATATAGATCTAGATTTAAATCAAAGCAATAAATTTGTGCCTTAACAAATCTTTTGGATTAAAATAAATGGAGAAAATATAGAGTATACAGATGATAGGATACATTTGCCATTGTAATTCTGATGTTAATTTTTGATACATGAAATTGCACAGCAATATCAATGCAAATGATCTATCTTACATAGCATATGCTAGGACAAATTTGTACAAATACTCCTTCTTCCCTAGTGCTATTAGAGCATGGAATGGGTTGCCTGAGCTAGCCAGGAAAACCAGTGACTTGGCAGAATTTAAGTCATTGGTTAATATGCATGACTAAATGCATGACGCGTAGGACGTAATCATCTTCTTTTTTGAAGTAATGTCTGTATTATATAAGATAATAAGATGTTCAATTAAAAAAAAATGAAATCAATGTAAAATTTAGATGTGTTATAAAAGTAGACTAGTTGAGTATAACTAAGCATTTGATATTTGAAAACACTTTATTTCTAGAACAAGAAAAATAAAAGAATCTAGATTTAGTTTTGGTACTAGTTTATGCATTTGTTATTT
Source organism: Biomphalaria glabrata (assembly GCF_947242115.1). NCBI lineage: Eukaryota > Metazoa > Mollusca > Gastropoda > Planorbidae > Biomphalaria > Biomphalaria glabrata. The sequence goes on from NC_074727.1 coordinate 12,827,830, forward strand.
ATAAACAGTAACAACAGAATGTTTTATGATTGAAACAGAATATTGTGTGTATTTTCCCCCCTCATGTCTACACTGTTGTTTTAAACAGGAAAGTGCAACAAAATATAATAATTCTAAAGTAACTCTGCTGTTTGGTATGTCTTCTGCAAATGCTGTTACAGCCATTAATAACAAGGTAATATTTTATAAATTATTTTTTCTCAAGACAGCAGCCAGTGATCTCTAATATCTAATTTCAAAAAAACAACTAATATTTTCTTTTATATAACCCATATCCATTCTTCCAAAAAGTTGATTTGGATCACTTTCAAAATAACAAGAAATCCAAACAAACTCCCCCCAAGCCCTTTTTCCATTTTTGTTTAAAGCTGAGATGTTGATCTAGGATAAAGCTTACATTATATAATTTGTTACTATAAGTAATATTCTTAATAAGATGTCCATAACATCATTGAGAATCAGACCTCCTTTTTATTTTATTTTTCTTGTAAAAATATTCCAACACACACACACCTGTCCTAATGTTCAAATAACTTCCTTGATCATTTTAGGATAAATACATAACTTTACTATGAGAGCAGAGTACACAATTTCTTTGGCTTTTAAGATGCAATTCGTTATAGGCCTAATTGCTTTTAACTAAAACCTTTCATTTCTAATATCTAAGAACAACAACAACAAAAAAGAACACATGACCCCCCCTTCAAGAAAAGTAAATTAAGCAAAATTTGTACACTTAATGTGACATATCACACCTTAGTTTGAGAAAAATGTAGGCCTATTAGTGCATCTTATGGTTATTATAACAGATAAATGTAAATGCTTTTTATATCATAGTAAAGGTGACAAGTTGTTCTCTTTAAACATATACAAATGCTATTTTCCTATCCATTTTTCAACTTTCTTTGTGTATATATATATATTAATTTTTTTTTGTTATTTCATTCCTTAGGTATCACCAGGTGATAAAACAGGGTTACCATGGGAAATTTGGCAGATCATCCTTTCTTGGTTGTCTTCAAAAGACTTATGCCACTTTGCCATGGTGTGTAAAACATGGTCAGAATTAGTTATAAGTGTTGATAACACGCGATGGAAGGAGCTCTATTTGCAATGCAGGTACACAGATTTGATTTAGCAGACTTTCTTTTCTGCATTTTTATACACAAGAGTTTACAAAATTGAGCAATAACCAACTTGCTTTTTCTTTATTATGATTACGTTGTTTTTAAAAATGATACATTAATGCAAATGATGCTCCCTGATTATTATCCTTAGATTATCTGCTTGTCTTGAGTTAGGTTTTCATTACATTCATAAATAAAATTTAAATTCAAATAGACCAAAAACAAAATGTAAAATGTTTTACCTCACACAATCATAAGATATTTTTTTGTTTATTTTATTGGAAGAAGTTGCCTAAGTCAACTATCTTGTAATATAAAAACTTGATCTGTTTAACTTGGTCACTTAGTTTTGAATGAGAATAATGTACCCTGTTTTAGATTTAAAAACCAGAAATTAGAAAAGAATCATAGCCTTTTATTTAGACATTTAATTTATAATTTTATGGGCAATAAGTAATTAAGCTGCCAAATTTTTACATAATATTAAAATAATTATTGTAACTTTGTTTTTAAGTGAATGGAGGCATCCATTTTGGCCATTAAATGTTGAAGCAGAGCCTCCTTCCTGGCGTCTTGCCTATCGCGACCAATTTACTGCAACAAGATTCTGGAAGAAACGGCAAAAATATGACTCCAAGCATTTTTCTTGTGCATCCATCTTCAAAAGATCCATTCGCCCCAAAAATATTCATGTTGGTTCTGGAAAGGAATTTGATAGCCTGAATGGTGCTCTTTCTATAGTCTCTCCTTATGACAGAATAATCATGCACCCTGGGATCTACGATGAGCAGCTGGAAGTCCGTGCTAAGGTGCCTTTTGAGTTGATTGGGCATGGAGAGATGGGAAGCATTATTCTGGTCGCTGGGATACATCAGCTGGGGTCCACCACTCGCCTCAGCAATTTGGTGCTAAGAGCTCCATGGTATACAAGTTTTATTATCATGGTGAGTTCACATTGAAACAATTATCACTAACTCTGTTTTTGTGATATATGCATCTAGTTTCTTAAATAAGCTATCAATAATAATGTCAAAGTCCTCTATGTGTACATCAATAAACAATTGTTCACAATGCAGGTTTTGGGATATTTGGGCACCTCTGAGTCCACCCAGCTCTAACCTGACATTTGTTGGGGGAAAAGTAAAGGCAGTTGGTCGTTCTGCTGGTTTATGGCACTCTCGTTAACCGTTGGCACAGAAACAGATGATCTTTACATCATCTGCCCCATAGTTGGCAAGGGCTGAAAGGGGAACTTTACTTTTTACTTTACTATTGTATTTTATAAGATAAGATGTATGACCCATTAATTAATCTTCATCCACTCACCACAATAAACTAAACTGAAATATTTTATTTTTAAACTCTGTGTGTTTCAACAGATAAGCTCAGGATTTTTACAACTAGACAACTGTATAATAGAGAATGGTATGATCTGTGCCCAAAATCCAAGTACTCTTCATGTTAAGTTCTGCACTTTTCGCCATTCTTCCATAGTTCTTCATAACATGAATGCCAGTATCATAGAAAATTGTGAGTTCTCTCAAAGTAAAAGTGCTAACATCATCATTGAAGGCTATCCTAAAGAAAACAAAAATTGGACTTATTCATTTTTAAAAGAAAGGACTAATAGCATCTATCATCAGAATCGTTCTCTGCACAGGAAGAAACATGGTTTAAAAGCTACAACTAGCATGTCATCCACTTTACATTCATCCATCACAGCTAAATCTGTGACGACAATGTACTCAACGCAGCTTCATGGTCCTGTGGGTAATGACCCAATATTTGATATGGATGAACCTGGTGCCAGTTTTCTCAACCCTGGGCTCCTGGTACCCATGTACCTTGGCTCTCAAAAAGATGTATCAGTTGGATGCGGGGACCTGCAGTCCATGTATCAAGAGTGTGGCTCATCCAATGCTGAACAGTTATCAGAAAAACGTAAGAACTCTACCAAAACTGTCACAGACTGTTCCACATCAGGAGCCTCAAAACCTGATAATAATGTTAGTTCAAATAAAAATTGTGCTCAAAGTGAAAGTGCTAGTCGAAGAAATTCTTTGTTGAAGAGAGGGGTGAGACGAAAAAGTATGGACAGCCATGTTGGGTTTCGTTTTGACACAGATGATCCAGCTCTAATTCAAGATAAGTTAGCTAATCAACAGCCCGGTATAGAGTTAGAAAGCTGTGCAAAGTCAACCACTTCTTGTAATAAACTCAGAAGTAAATTTCAAGGAAGAAGTAAATCTTTTTCTGCTTTTTCACAGAGCCAAAGAAAATGTAGAAGTAACCAAATTGAGCCTGTCTTTCTTGAAAATTCTGGCATAGACTCTTGTCATAAAAATGGATCATCTATTCCTGTTTCATCTGTAGACCGACAAAATTTATTCTCCACTCGAAGAGTATGTTCTGAGACTGATTTGAGCAATGTATCAGAAAAAGTCCACTTGATAAATGTGAAAGAACATTACTGGAAAGGGAATCATAAGCATGATTGTAAGTGCAATAGTCGAGGTACAAGTAGAGGTTGCCAAGAAATCAATCCTGTACAAGATAAAGTGCCTTTGATGCGTTCAGGGATACGTCGTTCTCAGAGTGAAGAAATCATTGAGATCTCAGATGATACTGATGATGATGACCAGTCTTCAATCAATGAGCTAGAGTCTGCAGGAGAATCTATTGATGGAGCAGGTAAGCTAGAAGAGCTATCCTAAACTCTGTCTTAAAATGAGGGCCTTGAAATTAATAAACTTATTTGTAGATAAATTGTCTGCTTTACACAGGACAAAGAAGCCAAAACTAGAAAATGTAATATGTAACTCCTATATCATGTAGTCTTTTTTTTTCTCATTTATCATAAATCTACTTTGTCCTTGCCATATTTAACTTTGTTTAATTATGACCTCTTATTTGGAATTACAATCAGATTGTTTCATATTATCTTCATTGGGCATGACACACAAATGTAATAGGCATAATTTGCTATATACCATGTGTTTCAATATCTTAATAGTGCAGGCGTTAATACTGTTTCTTGTTCAATCAATAGATGATGTACAGGATGCTATAAGCAGCTCTACAGACAGCAGTGATGTCAACAGCTTGGATTACATGAACTCAGAGGACAATTCCTCCTCCAGTGAGGAGTCAGTCATTATGCTGCCGCACCTACAGGAGATGTACCTTGGACACCCTGGACTTATGTCCTCTGGTTTCAGCCACACCACTGACACTGACTCCATTAACAGTGAGTGTACCAGACCTGTACCTGTCAATATATCAGAGGATTTACTCATGAGGTAGGTACATCTTGATGCATTATCTGAATCTGAGTGGTCCCAGTTATTTACATTTTATGGGAATCATTATAGTTTCCACAAAAGACTTATCTGAAATGCAGGTAAATAAAGTTGATCAGTTTCTATATCAGAGATTGCAATGATCAAATGGCTTAAATAAATGAAGAGTTTGTAAAAGTAATGTACTACAAAATTTGTCTTGTTGTCAGTTGGCCAATAAAAATGAAATCATTGTAAACTACAATTTAATTTAAATCTGGGATTCCCATGTAAGTATTTATTACAGTTCAATTTTTAGTTTGTTCCTTTATGAAATGCTGCAAAGTTCCAAGAAATAAAATCTCTTCTGTAGGACATTTTTTTAAATGAGTGCTTAGGTGAAAAATTAAATTAAGTTGTAGTGAATCATAAACTTCATGTTTTATTTCTCTCATTCTTGAATGTTTCAGTGAAATGCACTGTTGAGTTACTAGAAAACATGACTCAGTCCACTTTTAATCAAAAATGAGACAATTCTTTAACACACATATTGTTTTAAATAGGGTGAAAATGGTCTCTAGAAATTTTATTTTACATTGCGATGATATAATAAGAGGTAGTAAATATAAGTAATTTATCAACAAGAACAATGTTTAGATCTCTGGAATAACTAAATGGTCATTTCATTTTTCCTCAAGCCTTTTTTAATTTTTTGCAATCTTATGGAAATTTCTACTATGTGTTCTAGTGTATGCATTAGTTGGAGGTTCATGCTATTATCAAAGTCTGTTGTGCACAATATTTTGCATTTAAAAGTTCATAACATTAATTTTTTATTTTTACACTTCAATAAAAATTTATAAATAATATGTATAATATTAATTTTCCAACAAAACACATTTTTGTTTCATGAAAAACTAATGTTCTCTTTCTAGCAAATACGTAGGTCAGATACAGGGATGTTTGATTCACCAGTGCCGCATGAACCACAGCAAAGCGGGCATATCTGTAAGCCTTCAGGCCCACGTCATCATCTCAGAATGTGACATCAGTAATGTCAATTATGGCATACGCTGCATTCAACATTCAAAGGTATTTATGATTTTATTTGTTCTTTCAAAGTTGAAGCATTTTCATTGTTACATGAACTGAACCGTAGATATATTATCACATGACAGCTCTTTAACTAGGCTTAAAATCTGCACCACATAAAGCATCCTCCTTTAATTTAGACAACCCCAATGTTAGCTTGAGTAAATGGACAAAAACACTTTTAAGAATAGACTACAAAAACTGCTATATTTATCCTTGTCATAGGTTGTTACCATTAATGCTATATTTACCCTTGTCATAGGTTGTTACCATTAATACTCTATTTACCATTGTCATAGGCTGTTACCATTAGTACGCTATTTACCCTTGTCATAGGTTGTTACCATTAATGCTATATTTACCCTTGTCATAGGTTGTTACCATTGATGCTCTATTTACCATTGTCATAGGTTGTTATATTGAAAAACAAGATCCATCACTGTCACACCTCTGGCATATTTATGAGACTCTCCTCATCTGGTCTTATAGCTGGAAATGACATTCATTCCAATAGTGAGGCTGGCATAGACATTCGCAAAGCTTCAGATCCATTAGTTCAAGTAAGTTGTCAGTTGTAAAGCTATAGTTCCTTAAATTCAATTCTTAAAGTAAATTAGTTATATCTTTCATGATTGATACTAAATTTATGTTACATTATACATATGATAGTTTATATATTTTTTCTGTATAAAATATTAAATAGTTTCACTATTTCAAATGCAAAAATTTTATAATGCCACTAAAATGATGGATATTAGTGAATTCTTCAATGTATTAAGCCCTTTTAAATGAACTATTTAGAACAAATTTAAAAATTCTCTTTTATTGAAAACTGTAACATGCTATAAGTTTCAAATAATAGGGGAGACTACTCCAAATATTTTAAAATTTAATATAAGAAACATTTGTTGTCTTTTTTTTATCACTCTCTTCTCTCTATATCCAGTACAACCAAATTCATCATGGCAAACGTTCAGGAATTGTTGTCCTCGGCAGTGGGTGTGGCCAGATTAAAAAGAATGACATCTACTGTAACACAGAGGCTGGTGTTTATATATTATTTGGTGCTAACCCAATTGTTAGGTAATTATTACTTCAGTCTTGTAGCTAATAGCGAGATGACAAAAATGGGAGACACTATTTATTAGTTTTTCTTTTTTCAAACTTGGTCTTAAAATAATTAAGGTGATTTGGTTTCTGATTTGCTTAGCAGTCTTACTCAAAAGAAAAGATGTTATGCTCTAATGTTCTGTTTGTTTAGTTTAGACATTTTGGATGTTTCTTCTGTAATTATGATTATTACGTCCAGCGGGATGGTAGGAGAAAGTGGTGAGAAGGTTTTCATCCCATAACCATCATAACCAGCCAACCATTATTTTTTATTCTGCATGCACTACCTTAGGGCTTATAAAAAAATTGAAGTGATAACCTGTCTATTTACGAAGGTGTTATGTTTCAAACTTGGTTATCAGCCACTGATTTACCCCATATTAAATGTAAATTATCCAATATCACTTGGTGGAAAAACCAAGTACAATTCTATCTTGACCTAGATTTGGTCCAGGAGTTTTTGTTTTGACTGTGAACCCCAATGTCTAATGTCTATGTAGCATATATTTGCAAATTCATAATATCTAATATGGAGACTCAAAAGATGTATTAACAAAACAATATATATGTATATATAAACATGCTGAAACATTTGTCAAGTCTGTCTAGTTTGTAATCAACTTTAATTTTTATTGTCATTGTTGAACATTTTAGTGAAAATTACATTTACGAGGGCCGTGCTGCAGGGGTAGCTGTCAATGCAGCAGGTAGAGGCTGCATTATAGGTGAGCTACAGGTTTTTCTAATACTTAATCTGTCTCTGTATTTAATAATTGTTTGTATTTGTAAATGTATACATAATCTTATGTCACAACATATTTCGAAATAAATATGAATCGTTAGCGTATGCTAGCTTTCATACGAATAGGAATTAGATGCATGAAAGTTGAGGTTCATTTGTTTTGTTGATTTTGGGTTAGGTTTTATATAGGTTTTATATAGCAATAATAACAACATGATCAAAAGTAAGACTAGGATTAGTTATGGAATAAAGAAAACAGTTCATATGTTAGTGTCATTATAGAGACAGGCAAGTTTTGTTCACTAAGAAGCTTTTGGACATAGTCTATTCAAGACACAGGGCAGAGGTGCCCAGCAATGCATAGTGGATTGTAAGCAAATTTTAGTTATTTATTTATTTTTGTTATAAATTCTTTTTAGATAATGTGATAAGAGGTAATAAATGGGGTGGAGTAGACATAAGAAATGGAAGCTGCCCTCTAGTCAGTGGCAACAGTATCATCAATGGTGTCAGTGATGGAATAGTGGTAGGATCTGGTGGAAAGGGAATTATTGAAAACAACTTTATTAGTGGTATGTACATTTTTGTGTGTTCTTAATTATCAATGCATTATGGTCTTAAACCGAGAACAAGTGAAGTTTTACTTTATGTGGTTACACTAGACATTAACTTGAATTTTTATTTTATCTTTTTTCTAAATTTAACTGGCGTTCACAAAGAGAGATCACTATTCAAATAATCGTTAATGATAACCTTGTGAATTTCAATTCAAGAAATATCACATCTATTTAGTATTTTATTTGCTACTCACCTTAAATAAAAATCTATGGATTTCAGACTTTGGCATGCTACTTTGACTAATTCATGCATTTGATGGCAACCACCCATTGAAAGTTCAAAGTGGTTACACCATTTTTAAATTATTTTTTTTTTTTACATATTTGAGATATTTGATCACAGTTTAATGTTCTAGCTGTATATATATATATATTTATTTAAAAATTTATTAAAGCCATTAAACTTCAATGTTATTTAACTTTTTTTAATATCATCAGAAGAATAAATATGCAAACACTGTTTGGAATCATAAAAATGTTTTAACAAATTCTAAAAAGAGCAGTAGGATTTAACCTAAATGAATATATGCAGTTTAAAAGATTACCTCTAATTAAATCACTAAGTTTAGAGACACTCCACAGTCTCCTGGACAAAATACTTGCATGTATATGAAAATTGAAAAAAACAACAGATAAAAAGCAAGCTTATTACGACCTGTTTTTATTCTGATATCTTGGTTTTACTTTTATTTCTGCTAGGTAATGGTGGATGTGGTCTTTGGCTTTTGTCTGCCAAAAATCTTTATATTCATGGCAACCAGATATGTGACAGTGGACATTGTGGGGTGATGCTCATCGACATGATGGTAGGAAATGTTTGATAACATTATCTTAAGTGCAAGTTCCACAAAGACCTTTAGATATATTCCATTTAGCTTTAAAGCAGTTCCACAACAATTCGTTCACTGACATTTGGTTCACGGACAAATTGTTCACAACTTTTCATTCACACGACAATTCGTTCACCAGACATTTCATTCACCCGACAATTTGTTCACGCGACTATTCGTTTACCAGACATATTACTCACCAACAACTTGCTCACAGACAACTTGTTCACCGACAGTTGGTTCATGACAAACTGTTCACACGACAAATCGCTCACTGACAATTTGTTCACTGACAAATTGTTCACAGATGAATCGTTCACTGGATAGTAACATATTGTTAATATTATATACTCTTGTTGCATGTTTTATTTGTTTGCATTAAAACTTTTGCAGCCATTATTTCCAAAAAAAATAATGCCTGTGTCCGTTGTTTTTTAATGTTCATATTGGTTTTATAAAGTAAAGTACCTAAACAAATTCAGCACATCTTTGATCTAATATATCTCTGATCACACGGGGTATTTAATTAAAATTAATAATAGCATTCGAAAAATTCCAATGAAGATAAAAAAACATTAGAAACAAATAAATTTAAAAACAAACCTAGCGCAGAAGCAATATTTTTTTTTTAACCTTTAAAGGATTCTGAAGCACCACAGCCATTTTTTTTCTTTGTGTGGCTTCATAACCTTTGCACAGTTGGGGCACCATGCAGGATTAGTTGACCATCTTTCTCCATTCATCTCTGAAGAATTGTATTCTCTTCTGTTTTGTTCTCACTAATAACAAATGGCTACATTTATGAACATGAATTTAAAGCATTTTTTTATGAGCTGAGTGAGACATATTTTGAAATGGGAATGTGAACAAAAAATTGTATTAAAAAAATTTTTAAAAGTTTTCAACTGTGTGCCATTCATGTTGCTTGGTAAATTAAAACTTTATTGATGATGTCTGCATGTTATCTTATCTTATAAAATACAGACTTTACTTTAAAAAAGATGTTTATGTCCTACGCGTGTTCCTATGTCAATCTAATCATGCATGAATTTAAAGCATTTTTTTAATGAGCTCAGTTAAACAGATTTTGAAATGAGAACGTTGTTAGTGTACAGACAGAGCAAACTAAAGGAAATTCTTTGTTATTGTTTACCTGCTATGAGCGGGTTTCATAGCATTAGCATAATAAAGCTGAACATAAACAGTTCAATGTCTTGGTTACACTATTTCATTTTTTCCTTATTGTTACTAAAGTTATATAGATTATACTGTGGCATTTTATGACTCGAGAGACTATCTTTTCTCTTTGCAACTTCTTGTGTGACTAAGGAGGCCAATCCTTGAAAGATTTTATATCGTTGTGTTATTCTAAGGAGTGCACATAATTTTTAGAAATTTATTGTATTTATTGATATTTGTTATGTGACTTAAGAAGATTTTTGACAGATTTCTCATGGTTATATTAGTAATGTTGAATTTCAAACTGAATTTCCATTTGTTTGGATCAATAAAATTATCTTATCTTATTTAATGTTTCTGTTTTGTTTTCAGTCTGTAGGTATTGAAGGCTTGCTAGAACAGAATCAGTTCCTGCCCAATCTGAACCACAGAACTTATTCTGTCAATGATGTCAATCCTTTGTTCACTGAACCAACATTACCCTTTACAACTCTTCAGTACAACAATATTTATCATAACAAAGGTTAGCATCATGTCAGATTTAATTATATAGAACTTAATGTGTAATGAAGGCTCTCTGAATCTTACTAAGTCATCAGAAGGAGTACTTGACTTTAATACTTTAGTTAGCTTTATGCTGGTGAAAAAAACTTCATACTATATAGTTAGGACATGGTTGCTGTTCCTAAGAAAAGGTCAACCTTGGTCAAATACATCTAAGTTATAATTAATTAAGTAAAATAATTTTAAAATAATTTCTAGTAATTATAGATTTAAAGACAATATAATACATTATAATTAAATACAAAATTGAACACAAGCTAAGATTTTTTTACAAGTATTTAGCTACTAGCTAGAGATTACATATTGTCATCAGTATTTGTTCATGAGACATCATCATTTTTTCCTCTTTTTTCCTCTTTACCATTTGGAGAGCTCAATTTTAATTCACCTACCTTATTGAGATTATGGTTGTAAAGGAAAAAAAAACAACTATTGATCATAGTCAAGTTAGTCTTACATTACTAGGAGACTAAAATGTGAGAGAAATTAGGAAATTTAAAGACGCACTCCTCCCATTGCACATATCTGTTATTTGAAAAAAGTAATTTAATGAATATTTTGCACAAAACTAATGTTTGTTATTTTTTCTGCACCTAGTTATTAATTAGTGCCTGACCCATTTAAGCTACAGAACAAAACTCTAGTTTTATTTCACAATGTTATAATTATGCAATCACTTTTGGGGCTATAGTTTTAAGGGATGTTAAAAGTAAAGTAGTTTTTTTTCTAAGTAGTTTATAATTTCAATAGAGGGTCAAGATGGCTGCCTGGTAATGTGGTATGGGCATTGGACTGTCGACTCGATGGTCTGAGTTTGAATCCTGTCCACTGCCATCCCCTGCCATTCTGGGAAAGATTTGTCTTCAGTTCTGAAGAAACAAACAAAACATGTACAACAAAAAGATTCTTATGTATTTATTAACATTATCACTTTAGAAAGAAAATTTGGAATTGCTTTGCAATGTTCTCTAGAAAGTCATAACTCTCATAATTATCTATTGAAGGCAATAATATTCTAAATAACATGTTTCTAAAAAAAAAGTTAGGAAAAAGATATTATGTACAGTTACCTACATTGTATGCTGCTATTGCAGTGACCAATTCCGTGTCTACCCTGGCTTTGAAGTCGCCCAGTGTTTTGCGTTTGTCTGTTTTGGGCGTTTTGATTATTACAGAGTTCAGATCCGAGTAGAAGTTTTCCTTGATGTTGTCTTGGTTGGACATAGTTGGGGCATAGGCATTTATTAGAATTGCATGTCGCCTTGGGGTCAGGGGTAGGGGTAATGTCATTAGATGGTCATTTATGCCTTTTGGTAATCCTACTAACTTGTTTACTAATTTGGATTTCACCGCAAAGCCAACACCAGCTTCACGTCTTTCCTCGCTATTTTTGCCGATCCAGAAGAATGTGTAGTCTGCGCCAACTTCTGTTAACTGTCCTTTTTCTGCAAGTTGCTTTTCACTCAGGGCAGCAATATCTACATTGTATCTGGCTAGTTCTCTTGCCACGAGGGCAGTATGACATTCAGGACGGTTTGATTCAGTACGGTCAAGCAGAGTGCGGACATTCCGGGTGCTAAGTGTGAGTTTATTAGTTTTGATTTGTTTTTTCTTGAGGTTTGTGTTTGATTTGTTTCTCCTGCATTAGTGGGATCCCCGCCAGTCGCGGGAGACTGGCCAGGGTCATGGGGGACAGGCAATGTTTAGGGCACCTTTTCTAGCCCCTTCCTCGTTCTTAGGAGGGAAGCAGTGCATTCCTAAAAAGGGCTGCTTAGACGCTCAGATGGCTGCCGAGTTCCAGTGCTATCCCAGTCGCTGGCAAGCGACCACATGGTCTGGGCCGCCTACTTATAGGTTTGTAGCTATGGCAGCCAGTGTATCCACACCTGCCACTTTGTCATTTGCCTATCGCCACAGGTTTTTTTTTTATTGATGGACAGGGAAGATGAGAATGTGGCTTGTGTGATGAGAATTTAAAGTGAGGGAGATTTGCGCTGCATCAGCCTCACTCTCTCGCCCCTTGCCAGTGGCAGAACAGAGTCCAGACAACTGGCGCTGGTTTGGGGTGTAGTGGATGACCAGTGTGCTCTACATGTCCCACGGTGCTCACTATTAACAAAATGTGCAATCATTGTGGTAACATGGTAATCCTTTCCAGGTAGTGAACAATTAACTTTCATTTTCCTCTGCATGTCTCTCAGGTCAAGGTGTGATGATACAAATTGATGAAGATATAAGGTTGTTACACAATGCCATTCATGGCAACCAGCTGGAGGGAATATACATGTCTCAAAGAGCACCAGTTGTTGTCAAGAGCAACAGTATTACAAACAATGGCAAGAGTGGCATTGTCACCTCAGAATATGATCAGGTTTGTAGTATTATTACAAATTAAGAATAATACTTTTAAACATTGTTCTAAATGTTTGTTTGTTTTACATGTTTCTGATGTTCCTTCAGAGTTGAAGATAATTACTTCCTAGTCCAAACCTCCCACAGGACAATGGGGGATGGGAGCAGGTAGGGTTTGAACCCGGGACCATCGATAAATCTGAACGACAGTCCAGCATGCAAACCGCACGACCAGGCAGCCATCCATGATTTGTTTCAATATCATTTTAATTTCCTTTTATTTTTTTTAATTTATTTTCTCTTTTTTTTTAAATGTAGTTTTAACAAATTTACTCTGATTCTGTTAGATAATTATCCCTCTTGATGTCCATACTTTGATTATTTTCAGATTAGCATTATTGGAAATGGGGTTTACAACAACCATTTGCATGGAGTAATTTGTCGCAATGAATGCATCATTGAGGAGAATGATATTATCTGTCATGCAGCGAGTGCCATTAAGGTTGAAAGTAATGGAAATATTTCAGTAAGTGGTTCTAAAATTCTGCTAATGAAATGTCTATCATTTGAATTCAGTTCATGTGAATGTTCTCATCTAGATAAAATGGAACATTGGGGCTAAGATTCGACATCATATGCATTTTATATGAAATGCACTTAAGACTATTAGATATGATAGGTTTGTATATCACTCCAATGAAATCTAACATCTTTACAAAGCTTATATCAACATGTGAAAAAAACACTCTGTGTCTGTCTGTTTGTCTGTCTGTTAAAAATTTTAAACATGTTATTTTCTCCCATTTACCATTCTTGGATCAAGTTAAAACTTTTCACAATTATTCATAGTCTTTTTTTTTCTATTGCTGGTCTGTTTTCTTTTTATTTCTTTAGACTTTAGCTCTTCATTTTGTCTGGATTGTAATGTATTCACTCATCCTTAAGACTCATCCTTAAGACTCAAATTATAATATTATGAAATAAATGAAAATTTTCATCATTGTAGATATATACAACAATAAAACTAGCTGTGGTCATGAACATGGACATGTGTTATTTCAGGTAACCAAGAATCGACTTGGCTGTTCCTCTGGTGCAGCTATCAAAGGTGTTGAGTTATCAGTCATCAAGGCAACAAAAAACAAGATCTATTTTAGAGGCAGTGGGGAGTTTCTCGTTTCTTCTGGCCAGTGGTCAGCAGCGGATAATTATATTGTTAATCAAACAAAGTAAGTTTACTTCCTAAGCTAAACTCTAGTCTCACCTGTCAATATATTATACAAATCTAGATTCAACTTGTGACAAAATGTTAATGCATTGAACAGCTTGTTCCCACTTCTTGTGATGTTTACTCATTATCTCTAATTGTTCAATCACATCGTTTCTCTTCCTTTATAATTGCTATTGTTTTATTCCCTGTAAGGCGGCAGTCAAAGAGTGATTTTAGCAAAACTGACTTCCTGAGTGACCCTCATCCACGTCCGCACATACCACCGCCACCTCCCCTGACAGTCATTCCAAATCAGAACATCGTACAAGTGAAAAAGGTTGCACCTGGTAGATTCTGTGATCAGCGCAGTAAGCTGTGTTCTATTCTATAATTTAGCTCAAACTTGTTCATTTTTATGGCTGTATTCAGAATGTTTTTGTTTTTTATTTATTTGGCTGCCAATACTTTTATCAAACTTTATAAACTAAACTCTTTGAAAATAAAAATGAATTACAAATAATAAGAAATGCATGAATGTTATTTGTAATAATAGTAAACAAGTCGAAATTGTACAAATTTTATTATTTTGTGAGTGTGTGTGTGTGTGGTAGTTTTTCTAATTAGATTTTTTTTCCTTTTTTTTTTCTTAATATATTTACTTAATTCTGTTTCAATATACGAGTTTAAGATACATTGGCTCCATAGTCTAGTATTATCTAGGTTATAGATTTTACAATCTCTGTAAAAAAAAAAAGTAATGTTACCCACCTCAGTTTGTCTTCTAAATACAATATGTGCCATAGACCACTTCCAAATCATTTGGAAAACAAAACTCTTCCAGTAGTTGTTGAGTTTTCAGACACCTTTAGAATATGTTATATTGCATACAGGGTTGACTCTAGGTACTGGCAACATATGCTAAGATGCAATATTTTAAGTTATTTTTCTAGTGAGCATTTGTACATCCCATTACCCACAAACTTTCTTAAAATGCAACTGGCCTAAGGGCTACAATTGAGTGCATGGCTTTATGTATCTAAATTGTCTCAATAGGTCTATTCATTTGATGATATATTTATATATAAACCTATATATTTATCTATTTATTTATTTGTATGTGATGTAACTTTTTCTTCATTGTACATTCTGAAGAGAATGGCAGAACTTCTTCATGATACAGAGCTGGTCTATTTGGTTCTCTGTTCTCTGGGGATACACAACTTGCTTCCTCCAATTAGTGGCACACATGTTGGCAAACCTCTCTCCATTATGGTTTATTTCACCTAATTCCCTCTTTCCCATAATCTCCTCCTATCCTCTGTTGTCTTTGCCAACCTTGACATTGAAATCACCCATTATGATGAGGATGTTCTTTGTAGGTCTGTGATTGAAAATGGTAATCAATCTGTTGTAAAAGTTGTCTTTCACCTGCTTTTAACTGTCATTCCTTGGGATATAGCATTGGATAATATCTAAGTTTATCCTCTTCTTTGTGTGGAATGAGGCTGTTATGATCTGTGGTCCATGTCTTTCCCACCCTATAAGTGCCTGCTCACCTCACATGAAGTCAGCTGCTTCTAGTTGTAACGAGTCCATCTAGACTCGCTGATACTTAGGATGGTAAGATGGAACCTTTTTATCTCTGCTGCTAATAGCCCATTCTTCTCAGTCTCGTACATGGTCCAGAGGTTCCATTTACCAATGGTGGTGGTTGTCCTTGTGGAGAAAATGCATCATACACCTTTCAGCCATAGGCCCATCTTCTTTCAGGTCTGTGACTTCTGTTGATTTGCTGTTTAGTGTTTCTGTAGCTGGTGCTTTTTCAACAGGGTAGATTAGCTAGCTCTACGCCCAATCTCCACCTTTTTTAGCCAGGCTTAGAATTCTCGTGGAGGTGTGGTGACTGAGCGGTAAAGCACTTGACTTCCCAGCCAGGGGTCTCAGGTTCAAATCCTGGTGAAGACTGGTATTTTTAATTTTAGGATCTCTGGGCGCCTCTGAGTGCACCCAGCTCTAATGGGTACCTGACATTAATTGGGGAAAAGTAAAGGCGTTTGGTCGTTGTGCTGGCCACATGACATCCTCGATAACCATTGGCCACAGAAACAGATTACCTTGACATCATCTGTCCTATAGACCACAAGGTCTGAAAGGGGAACTTTACTTTTTTACTTTTACGATTCTCATGACCTAAAGGCTGCATGGCTTTATGTATCTAAATTTTCTCGATAGTTCTATTCATTTGTTATATATATGTATATTTATGTTGACATATTTATTTGTTTGTATTTGATGTAATTATGGTCTATTTTACATTTCTGGTCAGAAAAAAAAAAAGAATTTTATTAATAATAATAATAATGGCAATGTCTTTGATTAAAGTACATATGTTATAATCTAATCATTACAGTTTTTTTCAAATAAAATTTGATATTGTATTATTTATTAACTTTCAGAGCTTTTGTATTTTTGTTGGTTCCAAGTATGTAATTACTAATAGATATGGATTTAATAAATGTTAACAGATAAGTGTCACTAACTTATATAACCTTCTTTTTTTTTGTTGTTGTTGTCTTTTTTAAGAAAAATGAATGTATTACACTAGTGGTAACTTTATATCACAAACTTTTTATTTTAATTGCTCTTTTAATTTATTTAAATAGTGTCCATTGGTGTTATGATGGCTGTTTTCTAGCTTGACTTTATAATATTTGCATTTGTTTTGAGTGTATATTCTTGAAATATAATTCAGTTTTTACACAATGTTCCCTTTGCACTTTAACATTTTAACACTCACATGTCCATTGTGTTTTCAAAGTGTTTGTTTTCTCCATCTTCAGATATCAATAACTATTCATGACCTGAACCTTGATATGATTAAAAATAGAATCCTGCCTTAATATTTGGATTCTTAGTTTGTATTTATTTCTATACGTGCACATGTTAGCACATGAGGCAACATATTTAAACAGGGATTACTGGTAATTTTATGTTGTTTAGCTCCCTTATATATTTTTTTTCCCTACCAGTTGACCTCCTTATACCAGACTATCTCTCCATGCAATGATTTCTTTAACATCTTTACATTTTATTATGCAATATTTTACTACCTTTTCATCTTTTTAGCTGATGCTAAAAGCTGCTTTTGTTTTTGGTGCTGTTACATTTAAATCTGATAAACAAAAGGTGACATTAAAAATCTGATTTCACCATCACCTGCATTGTGGTTAGGTCTTCTGAAAGGGAACATATTTGCTTTTAAAATTAGATTTGCAGTTTCTATAAATATACTCACATTTTTTAAACAAGATTAAGTTGTGGAGGAATACCAAGATGATCATACAGTTTTCACTGACACACACACACACATATATATATATATATATATATATATATATTTAATTTAGGTCATTGGTTAATATGCATAACTAAATGCATGATGCGTAGGACATAATCATCTTCTTTTTTTTGAAGTAATGTCTGT
Organism: Biomphalaria glabrata; assembly: GCF_947242115.1. Lineage (NCBI taxonomy): Eukaryota > Metazoa > Mollusca > Gastropoda > Planorbidae > Biomphalaria > Biomphalaria glabrata. The sequence goes on from NC_074727.1 coordinate 12,845,415, forward strand.
ATCATATAAGATAAGATATAATGTTTTCGTTGTTGTTGTTGTTGTTTTTTTCCCATTGATTTTTTAAAACAAAAAATTCTAAAAATGTTGATTGTTGATGGCAATGCTACATTGCAAGAGACTGCAATTTTTTTTTGTTATAACAAATAATGCATATTATAATCACATCTGATTCAAAAAGCAGTTCATGTTAATTCACATTGTCCTTGTGATTACAGTTGACCCACAGGGCCATCTACACAAACTCTTGTTTTAGTCTTGTTTACATATCTATTGTTTATGGCATTTGTTGGTTTACTTTGTGGGTGTGGCATTTGTTTTTTCTTTGTCAATTTTTTATTTACTCTATTTATATTGTTTTATTTATAAATATTTGTTTAACTGACATGTTTTTATTGGAATCATCATATAAAAGAAAATTCTATTGCAAAATTTTCTTAATCATTGGATCTTGGTCAGCACATTTAGATCTTTCAAGCTCTACTCATTGTACTATCACTCTGCATGTTTTTATGCCACTAATTGTAACCTAAGTACTCTGAAAAATTCATTTTTAGAAAAGGCCATTGAATGGTCATTTTATCACAATCACTTTTTCAAGTCTTAGAGATTATTGAGAAACATTGAATAATATCAGTTATATTTTTTTTATAATTGTTTCTCATGAGTTAAATTTTAACAATTGGTCCTTTCATTGAAGACTTTAGTAATAGTAGTGATTTATTGAGCCTCTATGACTTAGGTTACTGTCTTAGCATGTGGTGGTTGGGATGTTCCTATTCTACATGTATAACTTAATGAGTTGTTGAGAGTCAGTGACAAGAAGTAGGCAAGAGATATCATGTTCTCTTTTCACTTTTCCATGACATAGAATAGTTGGACAGAAATTTAAATCATCATCATCATCATCAAACTCCATTAGAGTGAGGGCTTGAGAGGCTCAAATCCTCTCTTGCAAAAGCCCTGGACAGAAATTTAAATAGAAATTACTATCTAAATTATTTTTAGATCCTTTTATTTGTGCTTTTAAAAAATGTTTTAATTATAACAGAACTGTTCCCCTGAATCTGTATTTTTAGTTTTGTTACACTGCATTTTGTTCCATGTAAAATTTGCTCAATTTTAATGTTTAAGAGATGCACTGATAACAAGCATATTTGTATCACATGTTAGTCTTGTTATACTTGACCAAATGAGTGATACGATAGCTTTTTTTTTCCCTTTATATTAATATTTTGTCAATATGCATTTGTAAATATTTTAAAATGAATCCGTCCATTTTTTTTTACTGAGAATAGCTTTGTAAAAAACACTTTGTAAGATGTCTAGGCCAACATGTTTATATTAGTCTAATTTGAGTGTAGCATTTGTTATTTATTATGATATGAGTTGTTTGTGATGTCTTCCAATTTATTTTGTCTTGTACACTGACTCATTCTATAATGCATCTACTTGCCATTTAGATTGTGTTTGAAGTGAATCTATTTAGTTATTTATTTTTTTAGAGTTTTGATATCTATTGGCATTTTATGTGAAATGAGATGTGTTGTAATTAGAGTGCATTATTTGGGCTTGGCTGCTTGACTATTCAACTGAGGCACCTGAGTTAGCCTCCTGTTTCACGAATCCTGGGAAATCTTAAATGTTTGAGAGAATTAAGTCAGTTGGTCATTGTGTTTGTCATATAAGCCCTTAGTAATTGTTTAACTTGAATTCCTCTGCCATTTGGACTGTTAATATTGATGATGCAAAGTGCATGTGTTGCAATTTGGAGATAAAGTGATACAATTGAGCATTGAAAGGCCAGAGAGTTTATTCTACTTTAAATATGACATTCTAAAAAAAATGCTTTCTATGTTGGACTTAATATTTATGTTCTATGCACTTTGAAATATCTGAACTCCATGACATCCCTCAATATGTTGGGATGAAAAATGCTCTCTACAGTATTGAGTATAGTTGCTCCAATTTGGTCTGAAAAAAGGGCAGTAACTGAAAGGTTTGTTAACTTCTTGGCTTGAAGAAGCACTACCACTTGACAACTCAATCTTTCCTACTTTTTTCAGACCTTTTTAAAAGTGTGTCAAAAATCCAAGTTGATTGTGCTTACGCTTCAGTTTTGTTTTTTAATTCTTTTATTATCTTTATTGGTAAGACTCTCATGTTTGACATTTATTTTGACCCTCTTTGTCTAATTAGTTTTATTCTACAAGAGAATTCATCACTACTTTCTTTTGCTATTGCTCTTGTCAGCGTAATCGATGAGATAGATATATATATATATAGAGAGAGAGAGAGATCAAAAATGTGTGCTACTAAATGTTTTTTAGTTCTTTTTTTTTTTTTTTGTAACAAAACTTATATCAACTCTGTCTGTCTGGTAAAAAGTGTGTACAATTATTATTTTTGGCATAGTCAAAAGTCAAGACATGAATAAAAAAAAAAAATTCACATATATGGCTAAATATCTAGAGTTTTGTCCCCTTAGATAATTGAAAACGTTACTTCTCCCACACCCATTCAATTATTTATTGTGCCTAACAAAACATAAATCAATTACAAAATGTACCAAATAATCAATTTATTATTGGAAATGAATTATTTTGTTTGATATCAAATTAGGGAAATAACTTCTACATCATTGAGAGATATAATTGTAAGTGCAGACTTCTTTCCATTAGATAAGCTTTTTTTTTTTTTTTTTTATATATTTTGCTTGTTTTATATTATTACTTGAGGTTTTATAAATAAACATTATCAATGATGTGAATGATGAAACTTCTGTAATGCAAGCCCCACATAAAACAGCAGGCAGGGGATTCTCATTTGACTATCTAAATCATGCCTGAATTACAATCATCTATACATGGTGCTGGGTTGCGTTGTGGATAATTTCCATTGATTGATTGTCTTTTACTTTGTTTTGTTTATTTATTTAATTTATTCACTTAGACACAAGAAATTTACATTCATTAAATTATCTACTGATAATTCATTCAGTATGTGTTAAGGTTTATATTGAATTTACAATTTCAAAGTTTATAAATATAGAAGCAAACTTTTTCTGTTGTTTTTGAGTTTTAAATACCTTTCTGTACCCAGTTTCCATCAACACTTTTAAATAAATGTTGTTAGTAGTGTAGTGTAGATAGTGTATAATATTACAGACCCAGCTAATATTTGTTTTTATTTCTGTTTTTTCACATAAGCTTAATCAGTATACAACCATAAGCATAATGAAAAAAACAAGATTTTAAACAGTTGAAAAAAAAAATCTTTATTTACACATGATACACTTCAATATCAAATATTAGAATTAATTTTTATGCCAGTTTGTCAATATTTTTCTAAGTAACATAACACAATACTTTCAAAACATCATTTCTAAAAGCCTCCATTTCCACTAACCTATATTTGATAGCACAAATTGCTGAACACTAAGAATAATACCAGGCTACAATGTACAGCATGATCCTACTCATTCTACTTTGAACTTTAACCCACAGCTAACATACATTAAAGCAAACCTTATTGGAGCAAGAGTTACGCCTAACAAAAAATATGTTAGTGTTTTACTGTTAATGGATTTCAATTGAATAGCTAAAAAACATGAACATTAGATTGCATCTGATGACATTAAACACTAACCTACACCAAGTAAATCATTGATGCATCCATAGTTTCTGAGGCAAAAGAAGCCAAATGCAAATATAAGAATAACTAATGAAACATGATAAAAAAAAAAGGTAAGTTAAGTAAGGACTAGATCTACAAACAGGCAATTTCACTGTAAAACAATGTGAAGTGTAAACAATACTGTATCAATAAGATGTATAATGAGGTGTCAGACACACGAGTCCATCATAAACTTCCTTGACATAAAAAATTTCTATAAATATGATAAACCATGACAGTGATTACATCTATACACTTTTGAGGGTAAAAAGTGTACAAATATTGGAATATTTCATTTATTCTGGTGGTGTTGTAGCATAATATATATATAGTTACTAAATATATATATACTAAATGACCATTGATCTGAGCAATAACACAAGTACTTTACATAACCATACATTTTTGAAAGAACAACTGCTTTGATCATTTTAGAAAAAGCATATAAAATGATTTCTGCAAGAAAAGTGCACATACATGGAGTGCCAGACTAATAGTTAATCATTGATTATCAATATCCTTCAGTAAGCTATACTTGGCACATTAGGATGGGGGGGGGGGGGGAAATCTCAAACACATGAACAAATGCAAAGTATATGAGTATCCTCTTCCTTCCTAAAAAACAATTAGTATTACATAAGTTGAGAATTAAGTAACTTTAGTATTACAATAGTAAAGTATCAGATTATCTATACACATTTTGCTAAAGCATGAGATAAGAACAGACAAATTTGAATGTACATAGAGCAAGACCTAAGCAACATGTAAATATGATAACAGTATCACAAGCATTGGAAACAACATTGGGACAGTGCACACCAAAGAATTCAAACAAAAACAGACAATATTACTTAAGTGTCTTTTTTTTTTAAAAAAAAAAGCCTAAGTTGATAGCTGACATTTTCTCCAAAAGTTAAAATGTTTACAATATATTTTTAAAAATATTACTAGTAATTTAAACAAGGAAAGCCATGCTTTAAAAAATAGAAATGAATTATTTTTTTTATTAAATGATTGCTACTTCCATCTATAAAAGTAAAAGAAATGTAAAGGTTTTTACAAAACATTGATAAACAGTGAAAGCACCATAATAAGAGTAAGAGAGCTAGATTAACACTTCTATAATCTCAACAAGCATTAAGTGCTTCATAAAACATAAGTCTGTTAAAAAAAATTGTGATTATAAACTTCTTAAAGGGTTTTTGTATGAAATACTGGCTGGCTTAGGACATCCCTTAAACAAAAAGGGCTTTTTTTTATATTATAATGCAAACTACTGTATGGTATTCAAGGTGTTTATTTCATTCTCTTATTTTAATGCATAACCATTGTAACATTTTCAAATAGATCAATTCATATGCACATTTTTGTTTCTAAAAATATGGGGAGTTTCTAATGGAGTCTATGATGTATCCAGTGGACACAATATGAAGTATTGATAAGCTATGCATTTTAAATGCCTATAATAATTTTTTTTTTACTTTTAATCTTCCTATTCTAAGCACTGCCACTTTGTAGTGCAAGTCATTGTTAGTCAGCAACAGTGATCTTTCACTAGAGCCTCCTTGACAGTTTGGTCTATTTCAACATCTCTCCATTTTTTTAAATGTTTCTTTGTCTACTCATGTCTCTAATTCACTTTCTCTTATTTTTCGAGAACACAGTGATTGCAACAATTATAGGGGTATCTCTCTCCTCAACATTGTTGGCAAAATATTCTCTTAGAGTGGCACTGTCCAGGCTGCAAGTGATAATTTCTAGAGTTTATTCTGAGTCACAATGTTGATTCAGAAGTGGTAAATCCAATATAGATATGATATCCTAAGACTGCTGCAGGAGAAATTCAAACAGAGATTTGACGAAAGCTTTTGACATGGTAAGCAGAAGTGGCAAGTTAGAATTCTTAAGAAAAATAGGACACCATCCCAAACTCTTAAGTTCATTCAATGTTTTCATGAGAAAACAAAAAGGTACAGTGAAATTTCATGGAGCCCTATCAGCTTTCGAGGTCAGTAGTGATGTCACACAGGGATGTGTGCTTACACCTACTCTGTTTGGTACACTCTTTTCCTGCCTACTGCAATATCCTTATCACGACATCAATGAAGCTTCAGACTCTGGTTGACAGATTGCCTGCTGAATGCCAGAAGTTTGGAATAAATATTAGTCAAAGCAAGACCAAAATACTAGTTCAGAACACAAGCACTGCACCTCACATAACTATTAATGGCCAACCGCTGGAAATTGTTGACTATTTTGTAAACTTGGCTTCATCAGTGTTGTGCTACTAGATTAGACATCAACAACAGGATAGAAAAGGCAATGGGCACCATGTCACTACCCAACAGAAAAGAGTGTGCGACAATACCTTGCTGACTACCAATACCAAAGTCTTAGTCTATCGGAGCTCTGCTATATGGTAGTGAAACATAGGAAAAAAGCAGAATATCTCCTACCTCTGATGCTTAAGGCAGATTCTTGAAATAAGGTGGTAAGATAAAATAACAAAGAGAAATTACATTGAAGAGCAGGGTGCCAGGACATGCATGCTGTTATCACTAGTAGATGCCTTGGCTGACTTGGACATGTTCACAGAATGCCACAAGGTAGACTCCCACAAGAAATTATTTATGGTGATCTAATAGAAGGCAGAAGAGTTGCAGGTCGCCCACTTTTAAGGTATACTGGTGTATGCAAGGGCGACAAGGAGCTCTTCTAAATGAACACAACAGTTTGGAGCAAGAGGCAATTAATAGATCCACATGGAGAACAAGCATAAAGGAAAGCTCCTGGATTACAGCTGCAGTTCTATCCCAAGAATGACATCTTTAGTCACATGAGAAGTTGCAAAGGTATAAGATTGTCTGAGATGGAAAATGCACAGACAGATTTTTCTTTTTTACTGCTAAAGAATGTAAGCTGGATATTAAAAATCAAAATTTAAATAACAAGCAGATTAATGTGATCATCTCTATAATGCAAATCCCCTATTTTTTTCATAATATTCTTAGATATAATGCTTGTGAATAAACTAATAGATGACAGTTAAAACAAAACAAAAAAACTAACCTATAAACTTTAACAATTTTCTTTTGTTAGCTTTCAATATTCAATAAGAAGTCTAAAAATAACTACTAGGGTAACAACAATAGTTAAAGATGAAGTTCAAAAGCTACAAAACAATGTTCTAGTTCTCTAAACTGAATAGGCAGAGTTGAGAAATGAAGTACAAAAATAGTGACAATTATTCTTAATGTGTTCAATAATACATTTAATAATAATTTAGTAAGAGGGTATGATGCAAGTTTATTCAATGCTCAAAGACTTAAGGAAAGGACCAAAGTAAAATATGACTGCATCAGAGACCTACTTTTCACAAGTGACTGTGCCCTAAATGCCTCAAAGAAGACCATCAAAAGAGCATGTCCCTCTTCGCCAACGTCTGCAAAAACTTTTGGCCTCACCATAAATGTAAAAAAAGACAGAAGTGCTACACCAACCTCCTCCAAATAAATCTGTTACAGAACCAGATATTCTCATAGATGGCCAGAAAGTTAAAAAGTTTGTGTATCTTGGAAGCACCATATCAGTAAATGCCAACCTGGCACGTCCGTGTTGCATGTGCCACTTCTGCTTTTGGGAGACTTCAAGGACAAGTGTGGCAACAGAGAGGACTCAGTATATCCATAAAACTGATATGTCTACAGTGCTGTAGTGCTCCCTTCATTCTTATATGCATCAGACTCCTGGACCTTATATTCCAGCCACATCAAAAAGCTGAACTCCTTCCACCTATGCTGTCTAAGGAAAATTCATAAGGTGCACTGGTCTGACCACTTACCAGATACTGAAATCCTACAGTTGTCTAACATAAACAGTAACAATGCCACAGTAAAAAGGTCCCAATTTTGATGGGCATGACATGTAATCAGCATGCCAGACAATCACCTTCCCAAACGACTTCTGTACAGGGAGCCGTGTGCAGGAAAACGCTCTCAAGGAGGTCAATACAAGGGCTATAAAGACAACCTCAAGATCTCCTTCATGGAGTGTGATATTGACATTCACAGCTAGGATGCATTAGCTCTCAATCCCTGTGAGTCTCATAGTCACTAGACACAAAGCAAGGAGAGTGGCCAGTGTGAAAGAGCTGAAAAAAGAAGCAGGCTTATCTGCAATTGACCAAACCTACCAATGCCAGGTATGCAGCCTGCTTTTTTTAAGCAAGGATTGGACTTTACTACAGTCATCTTCGAGTTCATAGGATATGAGAAATGTGCTCATCTTCGATCACGAAGGACGAGCTATACATATAAGATGGGACATAGACAATAGGGAAGCCACATCCACTTGAACAATTAGACTTGTATGCATTTCTTTTCTTTTAGAATTACACAATCAATATGTATTCTTACATTGTTTTTTAATCTAAAATTTTTGTTTCAAAATATGTCACTTTGATGATAGAAGAGAAGCCACCACTTTCAAACAAAAAAATGAAATGATTTGTTCTTGCCAATCAACCATTAAATGTAGAGTTCAATCCTGAACAATGTAAGATATACTGAAGGAAAAAAAACATTGGTGAGGGGCATGTACACCAAAAATGTATTTAAACAGATGTTTACACAAATATGTTGATAACTACACGATATATACATTGTGCAGATCCCATATGCATCAATAAATACAATTTCAAAAGCTAGAAAAAATAGGTGGGTAAAGTTTAACATAATTAGGACAAGTCAAAAGAAAATGACCATACAGACATATTGAAAGTTATTCTCATATTATAAAAAAATTACAACTGGAACTCAAATAAACTAGAATATGAATGTTAGTTGGTTCCATAAAAAAAAAAAAGAATGACTACATTTATTTATTTTAAGAAGCTCTTTTTGTATATATCAAATTAGTTGAAGTATAAAAAAAAAAGCATTTGAAAATTAAAATTGTTTAAGCAAAAAAAAAAAAAAATGGAACATGATTTAAACTTGTGTATGTGTCGGTCACCAGATCAAATAATTTGGACATGAAAGGGTAAAGAGATGAGTTGTGTGACTTAAAACAAACTACAAGATCTAAGACAAGCAGCTGCAAACTAAAAGTGCCTAAATTTGGAAGACTGTAGGACACAGCAAGCAGGTGAAACAGAGCAACATGAGAATAGGACTGTAATTTGATCCTTCAGTAGGAGCTTGTTGAATAACATGCTGGGACACATTGAGGGGGGGGGGGGGGGGGCACAGAAGCAGCACTATAAAGCATCTGCCAAGCAATGGAAGACATACAATAGATCATGTCATAACATTCAAGTGGGCTAAAAGAAACAAACCAATAAAAAAACTAAAAAAATACATAAGACATATATGACAAGGTTTAAAGTACATTTATTATAGCAATACCTATCAATTTTAAAAGGTATCTTCTCTCCTACCTATCAAGAAGTTTATGAATACAAATATGAAAATTTATATCCTGATTAGCTTATCCAGCTTTTCAAATCAATGTGCAACCAATTTTTGAATAAAAATACTTCTTCTAGACTGCTTTTCACTGTGAATAAGGCAAAAATAACTTACATTTTTTTCTTTTCACTAAAAAACAAAAAAAGCAAGCACCAAAAATATAACACAGAGGCAGTGCAGTGTTTGTAGTATAAAATAAATCAGAGCTACAGATAGAACTATGAAGATTACTGAATGAATTACTATTTACTAGCTCAGTGGTATTTGCAAATAGCTAAGACAGCATTGTAATCATGTTCACTGAGTGTTGAATCAGTTGCATATGTTAGAAACTACATTCAAATATATATATATATATATATATTATATAACTAATTATTTGTAAGCTAGGTACATCATAAACAACTAGCTTGAGAACATGATTCAAAGGTCAACCACATGTTTCAATTATGGTGCAGTTTGAAAAAAATGCATAATTGTCTTGGGGAAAAGTGTGACAGTCGTGACTTTATGATAGAAACCATTATGACTATGCCATGGCTCAGACATTCAAATTCTAAGATTCAACAAAGAGATACCACCATTAAGATCAATACAAATAGTTGATTCTCATTTTATGTTTTGTTCAGATTGCTTACCTCATCTAATGAAATGCTTTTAGAGAAAAAAATAAATAAATCTCACAAAGTAGATATGTCCTCGGGAAATGATCAAGAAAAAAAAGGGTCAAACTGCAAAGAAAAATAGATGAGACCACAAACCATGCTGAGAAACTTTGTGATTTACAACATAAGAGAGTATGCTTGCAGTGAACAAATACAGTACACAAGAATGAGGTAAGTAACTCCTCTCTTGGGCAAGAATAAAAAGAGGAAATAGCTTTGTATTAATGAAAACCTCTGTACAAAATAAATGCCATTGCAAAAAAGAGACAATTAAATGCATAGCAAAAAGAAATGAACAACACATTTTGGATGAATAAATAACATCTGAAGCAAAGCAAGAAATAAAACAGTGAATTGAATAGCCTCATTCTTAAGACAAGATGTGCAGGTTGGGGATAACAAACATCTGCAAGTCCCAAGTTCTATACAACATATCACAGTTGAAGCACTTCCACAAAGTCAATGAAACAGGCATCAGGCTTTCACACTCAGTTACACAGGAACATTCAATTTATGCACTGCAAGATTATTCTAAAAGTTCTTCCAATGAAAAAAAGGTTTGTACCTGAAAGAAAATTGACTTCTTTCCTCTACATGCCCAATTAATTTGATTGCACTGGTAAATAGTAGTTATATAAATTGTAGTAGATGGCAAGTTTTTTTGATTCATAAAAATTGTTACAAGCCAGTATGTAAAAAAAAAAAAAAAAAAAAAAAAAAAAAAAAAAAAAAAACTGGTTAATATTATTGCACATTAGTATTGAAACTATTTAATATTGTTTGTAATGGCTACAAAAACTTGCAATATTCTAGATCTGCAAGTTCTGGGTGTGACTAAACAACCATAATGGGAACCAACATCATACATGTTAGCTTCTAATAATCAAAGTGATGTTACCTTATAATTAAAATGTTCATTTCAACCTAGTCACATTTCAAACACAACTTAATTAATTCCAACATTTTATTGTTTTGAAGTGATCCTGCTGGACATCAGCATTGGAAATTTGGTTGGTTTTTAAAAGCTTGTAATTAAAAATATACCTTGAATTTTAAAAGCACCAAAATAAAGTATGACATAAGTTACCCCAGCTCATATCAACCTTTCTGAACTGCATGGGAACATGGTGAAGTGAACCCAGGAATTAAATTTCACTTGGAAATATTAAGATATCTTTGAGTCTAACTAGCTCAGATAAATCTTGAAATTTTATGATTAAAAAAACAAAAGCAAACACAATTGTAAAGGATCTAAACACAATGACATAATACCCTATATAACAACAGACATTATATCACTTTCTCCACTCATTTCTTAGTGTTGTGATTTTTTTTTTTTACATAATTATAGGACGACAAAAAAAAACAAAAAAAAAAAACACTACTTATAAATCAGTTTTAGTTACAACCAATTAGTGTCACAGTTTGTTAGAATCTAATCACAGTATAATTATGTTTCTAGGATCACAGCAAACATGATTTCAGCTTCAGAAGTACAAAATAAAAATAAACACTTCTATTCTATAAGCTTTTAGATCAGAATAACTAGCAAACATGGACACAAATCAACAACATATTCAAGTATAGTAGCATAATGCCTCAAGTCCTATAACATATACAAAAAGAAATAATTGAAACTTGATATGACTAGACCCTAAACTATGCCATTTTTCAAAGGTTAAATTTCATTTGTACATGTAATATAGCAGCACAAAACTAATGCCATAATATGAACATATATTTTGACCATTTAAATTTAATAATGTATTACAGTTTAATTTAGTCAAACTGAATAACTATGGCTTAATTTCCCTAGCACAAATAACTAGATGTGATATAGAAAAAAAAAACAGTTGTAATTAAACACCATATAAGATGTAAAGATCTTATCTTGATAATCTAAATTAAAGTGATCAACAGAACAGCCAACAGATAAATGTCACTTGCTTATCTACTTCATTACTGTCTTAACACATTATTTTTTTCATAGTCACATTATTTCACTAGCATTCCACAATGTTTCCATAGAGCACATGATCAACAATGAATTATGCGTATATTGTTTAATGGTTTCCTAAAAATGTTGGATCAACTGTAGATAGTTTGGCTGAGAGAAATGAATGAATACAGTAGATCAAAGTCTGAAGGTCACTGCAGCTGATAACCTTAGATAAATTAGAAAAATAATAATAATAATTAACATGTGTCACTAATTAACTAAAACACATTTTTTTTTAATTTATAATCTTACATTACAACAATTTTTTATATTGTTTTACTTGTGTTGCAAAAAATAATTAAGTGGTAAAGTTACTACATTGATTTTATGCAGCAACACTTTAACAGGAATCATAACTATCAATTCGAATTATTTATTTTGGCCAATTAGGTTAAATGTTGATGGGGTAATAACAAAGATGACAGTAGTAATTAAGTGTTTTCTCAAACTTTTACTAGAGGCGCCTTTACTGACCAAAAAAAAAATTATGCTTCGCTTAGCAAGCTCTTTACAAGGCCTAACACAAAACATTTTCCTTCAATCCAAAATTCATTATATCCTGGCATCTAAAATGTACTATTTCTCAGAGTAAGAAGAGCACAGGTCAAATTAAAATAATTAAGAAGGGGTGGGATGGATGACACTGAAGACATGCATGTTTTTAATGGGCTTGAACATCTTTATATTCAGTACGATGTCTTGTAGCAGGCCTGTTTTATTGATGCAAAAGACATCAACAGAATGATAGTAAGTTCCCCGTGTCAGCACATTTGTGCACCACCTTCTTAGTTTTAATGATATTGTTTTGTTATGATAAGTCATATTATATATGTTAAAAGTTGATTTTTTTAATTTTTATTTTAAGCTGAGTTAGTGAGCTGACATTAAATGTAATCTCCTTAGGTGGATGAAAGGGAAAAGGCTTTGACGAAATATAAGACCAGTGAACACATTGTACCAAAAGAAGGAATTGATAAGGCTACAATAGGAAGTAAAATGGAGAGTCGTAGGGGCACTTTACAGACAATAAAGATGCAAAAGAGGCAAATGTAGAAAAGCCAGTGAAATTTTGTTTTAAATTTAAATGCTTTTGTTGAATTATAGTAATGTTTTAAGAATACTGAATTGTTTTGTGTATGCTATCAGTGAAACATGTTAAAATATGCAAAACAAATATAGTTTAAAGATGTATTTAACTGCAAAGAAGCTTTACATGTTATGATTATCAGCTCACTAGTTTTACTATGGATGTTAACGAGGGAAATAAAAAACATTGTTTGAAATCTATTGATAAGGACAAAAAAAATCAACAGTGTTGACTATATTTACATGTGTTTCCAACTGTTTTGTGTTGTCACTAAGAAAGTTGAGAGTCAGTTTTGAAACTCCATCATCTGAGGAACTTTTTAACTGAGCAAACCTGTAACTCCACAAGATGCTCTAAGGACATACAAAACATATTTACAAAGATGATAATAAAAAAAAAATTATAACAATATAAGGGTAATTATAATGAAAATCTATTCCGGCCAACACAAAGACATTTTATAGATGAGCCCCACAAGATCTTTATTAGCTCTGAAGCAGTCAATATTAGTAATTAACAATTTAGATAATAAGTACTTTAATACCTTTGTTTGATGATCATAGAGAGAGAAACCTTGGTCCATGTCTAAAATTAAACCAGATAGATGATCTTGCCAGGTGCAACCAAATGTCTTACTCTGTAAATAGATTTTTTTGTAATAATCATTGTGCTGTCATCATTTACAAAGTCAACATTAAGGTAGAATAACTGTATTCATAATTTACTTTTTTATTTATCAATAAATATCAAGGTAAATAAAAGCCTCCAACTAAAAAAATTTCCCTTTTAAAGATCTTAAAAACAAATTTGAGGGATTTACCAATTTATGAAACTCCATTGTAACAAATTAAAGCAATGAAAAATATCACAAAGTGACAAAGGAAGATACCCATGAGGAGCCTAATTTAGTGTCTTTTCAACAAAAAAATAATACTTTAAAGTAGGAATTTCACAATAGTTTTCAGATAATAATTGATGTCAATATTAAAATGACATGGGAATTAAAAAAAATAAAATAGTAAAATGTTTATCTGACCCATCTCAATTAACTCAATGAGTGCGGAGCGTCTATCCCATAGACGGTCTGTCTGCCCCTAAACGCACGGAACGTCTATCCCGGGATAGACGTTCTTACCCTACCTTTGTTTCGTTGCATTTTTAAATTAAAATTTTTAACTAGCAACAGTGGAACTATTTTTACTTTATAAAAGAGTTCTTCGTCCTTTGTTTACATAGAAATTAGAAGCTTTTGGCTTTATTTAGACATTTATTTATTACTTTTTTTACAATGTAAAAAAATGTCGCCATGACTACGCTAGTCCAAGACACACCCACAATGTTTACTACTGAAGAAGCTTTATCATTGTTTTATTTATACTTCTATGAATTGTAATAATGAAGATCTTGATCAAGATTTAGCATAGGATGAAGCAGACTTGGACATTATTAGCATTTAGATCTAGTATTGCCTTATGCTTAGGCCTTAGCCTTAGACTAGGGCTAGGTCTTGAATGTAGATCAAGGTTGACTAGATCTTTGCTTTTATCTTTACACCTTTGTAGATTCCTATAGATCTAAGCATAAGATAAATGAAAACAACAGAAAAGGCAGATCTAAAGCCAATATTCATTCACCATGCTGGGCCTTTTCTTGGTATATTTTCTAGCAATTTTTTTTAGTATTGTTTTTTGGTAAAAATCATCACCATCACTATACTGGTTCAAGTTGCACTCCAAAAGGTTTACTACTAAATAAAAGTAAAATATAAAACTATTCTAAATCCATAATTTATCACAAAGGAACAGTAATAATGATCTATTAGATGTCTAAATCTTAGGTAAAATAAATTAGGATTTTATTGTCCTTCATCTAGTTAGAGATTTATGCTTTGATCTCTCGCTAGCCTATGTCTTGCACTGGTCTAGTATTAGAATGAAAGATATTCTAGGCAAATAAAAAGAAGACAAATCTAGATCTATATCCCATTGATTCAAATGTACATAATATTTGAGTGCATTTGGTTTATAGATTTAGTACTAGTGTCTATTGTTATTGGTAGTAATGAAAAGCGCAATAATTTTCACTTTTTTTTCTGACTAAAAAAACAGGTAAAAATAGTAATATAATCAATGATTCATCATCTTTTATTGACTGTTTTATCACATTTCTTTTTGAAAATGCTGTAAATAGTCTAAATATGCTGTTTCAACAGTAATGCAAAGAACAAAATCTAAATTTAGGTCTCAAAAGTTCTGAAGTTTAGATTATAATTTGTATCTTATATTTAAATAGAAAGATGTTTACATTTTCACATTCTCCATTCATTTACCTTTACTTTGATACCAAATATATTACTATAGCATCATTGGTACTTAAACAATAAATTTTTGTTTTAGCCATGTTTGGAACATTTTCTTTTTTTTTTTTAAAAAGTAGCATTTTTTTTTGGAAAAAAAAAAACACAGCAGTCAATGAGTTAATAAATCCTGACACAAAAATGTTTTTGTTGCCAGCTGCTTTTGAACAGAAAAAAAGAAAAGAGAAATATACCTGTAATCTTTTGACTGCTAAATTACTAGAGCGGTACCAAGCTTTCTCAAGAATCAGCAACTCTGTCCGGCTATCTATATTTAGACATATAGCATCTCTTGCTCCTGTCAGAATTGAACAACAATGCTGGCGCCCATCAGGCAGTTCATTATCCTAATTTTGACCAAAAGGGGAAATATTTGAAAAGCAAGATGAGAAGAAAGGTATAAGTTACTTAACAATTTTTCCTTCAGATAAACTTATTACACTTGAAAATAGAAGTTCAACATCCACTATTAACATAGCATCTTTGAGTAAAAAATGTTAATGTCAAACAACATTCCCTGACTAAAAAAATGTTCTTTTTAAAAAAGATTAGCTGACACTATTGCCACTTTAGTTTGTATATCACTCCTTATGTCCATCAGAGAGCCCTGTGATCCATGAACTCATGCTTCTAGTTGTGCCATGTCTCTCTCAAAAGTTACTATTTGAGGGCTTTTTCAGTCCATGTACCAAATGTTTAGTACTCGCTCCCCAGTGAGCTCAGGCAAAACAGCATTCATGAAGAACATTAAGACCTATTTGTTCATAACTTTTTAGATTATTTGGCATTTTAGCTCTAGTGTTTATTTCTGTTATGTTATCAAAGTGCCTTGAGCCCACATAATGTTTTTTTATCAGCCCTACATTAAATACATCATTACTTTTATCTGGAGTACAATACTCTTGAGATCAATTTAGTATGCTATATGTATTTTTTAGTTTATTGTACAGAATTTCATAAATATTATAATGAAATTTGCCTAAACAAAAATTATCAATTGAAGCCTGCTTATGTAACCAACAAACTCTACTTCTGTGGGGTAGTAAGGCAACAAAGCATTACACATGCCAACTAATGATTTTCATCAACTAGGTTTAGTAAAAACTTACTCCACTTGATCCAAAAGTCTTTAACTCTTCGATTGTGAATTATAAAAGTCTCGAATTTAGTAATTATTTAAAAAAAAAAAAACATTCATCAAACACTATGAAAAGAGTAAATGACATTTAGAGTTCAAGTGAAGTATAGTTCTACAAATTCTGGGGTCTAACCTTCAGCAGTTTCAGCATACATTCATACACTTTGAATTTCATTTCACATTTTGACCAATCACTAGAGTGCATCTGTCAACAAAACATAAAAGATATGAAGATATTTTTTTTTTTACTTTTCTTTTCACAACAATATAATACAACCATTAAAGGGTTGTTAATAAAGTTGTTGACAGAACCCAATGTTACAAATGTAATTAATTCAGAATAATAGGTATAAAGTCAGGTCTAAAGCTAAAATAGCTCAATGATTATCACAGAAATAAAAAAAAAAAATGGTTGAAGAAGAGATCATAAATAATCTTGCCAATAAATCTAATGCGAGTGACTAACCGGTGGAACATCAAACAAATAAATATCAGCAGCTTTTAGTGCCAAAAATTTTTCTTTCCATGATCTCCAGTTCTGGTCATTAGAAGTCCTTTCATATGTCCAGCACATCAACAATATCTGAAAGATTATGTGGGTATAGCATTCAATATTTAATAGAATTGGCTGTAACTTTAAAACTTAAGAAAGTACATGTAGTTCCCTAGATTATTTATTTAAAAATGTTTTTTATTTCCAAATCTAAATAAAAACTGTCTATATATTAATGTATTATTATTACATGGTCTTCTTTCACCATCAGCTGATTGGTCATTTGAATCTAAAAGTAAAAATAAAAAAAGAACCATGTTAGTATAGAAATAAAGATGATGAGATTATAGACATCCATATTTCATTTTTAACTTGGAATATGTATGACAACCAATAAATTTAAATAAATTTGAGTGTCCCTCATTTAATAGGGAAAAATTAACGTAACTTTATGAGCTTATTTGTTCCTGAGTGAACACTTTTTTTTTTACATTTCTTGTAGAGGGCACTACTAGGGATATCAATAGACATCTCTGCTGTTTTTCTTTGCATTTGGATTCTAACAACTCCATCCCATAGTTTATTTAGTTAAAATTAGTATTGCTTATCACAATGGCATGATGGAAGAGTGGTAAAGCGCTTGGCTGCCATACTGAGGGGCCCCAGGAGTCTAATCCTGCTGAAGAATGGGATTTTTAATTTCTGGATTTTTAGGGTACCTCTGTCCTCTAATTGGTACCTGACATTAGTTGGGAAAAAAGTAAATGTGGTTGGTTGTTGTGCTGGCCACATGACACCCTCAATAACCATGAGCCACAGAAAAATATGACCTTTACATCATTTGCCTCATAGATCGCAACGTCTGAAAGGTACTGAAGGGGTACTTTACTTACTTTTCATTGCATTTCACAATAGATCATGTGTTATAACCCTCCCCACATCAAGCATATCTACCATGAAATTTGGGCTTTAAGATATTGCATTTAAGAAGGACCAAATGCAGACCTGCCTACCAAAAAAAGTCAAAATGCGTAACGCTGATGGTCAAAATGCGTACTTTGGCACCAGAATGCGTAACACTTACACGATCCACAATTTTGTCCACAATATATATATAGCCTATATATATATAAAATATTAGATCTAGATGTCATGATTAGATCTACAATCTAAATCTAGATCAATACGACAATAGAGATGATATCTAGACTAGATCTATGTCTATATAATGAATATAATCTACTCTAGATCTGGGCTCAAGAGTGTTACCGATGCCGTGAATCTGCTACAAACGTAGGTCTACTCCAAACTTTCGTAGGCCTACCTTCATCCTTGATCTATTCTATACTAAGACTAAGAATCTAGTCTAGATCTAGACTAGATGGTAGTAGATGTACATCTATCGATCTAGAATTCTAGATCTAGTCAATCTAAATCATACTACAACTAAATTGGATCTAGATCAGTGATTCCCAAAGTGGTCTATATAGACCCCCAGGGGTCTACGAAGACTTCCAAGGGGTCTACGAAAGTTAAAAAGGGAATTGGGGGTCTATGAGATGTGCACGGGGGTCTACGATAAAGAATCTCAATTCAGCATGTCGTGACGTTAATTTTGACAATTGTAATTTTTTCATACACACATTTATGATTTGTACCTTAGGAAATCCTTAAAATTGTTATCCTGCTGATTGAATAAAAATTTTTTTTTTTAATTTTATAACTATTTAGATTGTGTAGTTTTGTCTAGTTATAACTTTGACAAAAAGAAATGTAGACTGTACAGCATTAAGTATTTGAAATTGAACTTCATAACTTCCTTGTCAAACAAGCGAGTGTTAAAGTCCCATTTTTTATGATGCTATGAAACCAATTATGCTGGAGGATCATTTGAGATGATGCCACCCTGATAAAAAGATAATGGTTTGCAAAACTTTCAAACACTCAAAGATAAAGTTCAGAATACACCCACAAAATCTCTCTTTGACCTGACAGTGAGAAGAAGATGATTATTGAACGTTTTACTATATCTCTTTACTTATAGTAAAATACTGAAAACCTCACACGAAATGTAAATTATTGATTTTACCAGCCGTTGAAAAAAATAGTAAAAACGCTTACACAGACTTATATCATTAAAAGAATTTCATGTTTGTTTTTTATGGCCGGTGTCTTGTTTTGGGCCTCTTTAATGCAATTTTGAAGACATGGTCGACATTCTCTGGTGACACTCCAAAAGGGCAAATTTCAATGGTCCCAATTTTGAGCTTTCAGAACATATGTTTTCTCATTATGAGGTGTACGGTTTTGATGTGAACAATTTAGGTGGTTCTATCGGGATAGTTTATAATAGGTGTC
The DNA here is from genome assembly GCF_947242115.1 of Biomphalaria glabrata. Lineage (NCBI taxonomy): Eukaryota > Metazoa > Mollusca > Gastropoda > Planorbidae > Biomphalaria > Biomphalaria glabrata. The sequence goes on from NC_074727.1 coordinate 12,864,654, forward strand.
ATCTTTCTTGTATATCGAATAAGAGCTTGTCCATTTCTCGTTTTTACAATTCACTATTAGTTTCTTCATTTCTTCTTGATAGAGTGCGATGTTCAAGTGTGTATTTGTTTTCTCACATTTGGCAAGTGTGTCAGCCTTCTATTTCCTTCTGTTTTAACAATGGAGAACAGTGTTCTTGTTGTTGTTGAGCTTTACAAAGTCACACAATATGTTTTGTACACAATCTTTTGGATGTTCCTTCAGATTATGTGGATAATTACATCCTAGCCCAAACCTCCCGGACGGGAGACGTGAGCAGGCAAAGTGACCACCGAACGTCAGTCCAGGCATCATGAGTTATTTTATTTAGGAGGCATCAGAGCTTGTCAAGCTTTGAATGACTATTTTTTTTTTGTAAAAAAATTTAACTTTTTGGTGAACTTGGCTGATTCGCTAGCATGGTAGCTGTTAGCTCCAGTGCTCCTATTTCTACTCTGTGGTTGTCAAAAAGCTCCATGATTACAATGAACTTATCTTTTTAATTATTTTTTCTCCATTGGGCCATTCAATGAGTATTCCAGCTCCTCCGTTTGTGGAGGCTGAGAACCATCAATGCAAACTCTGACCCATTGGTTGTTAGGACAATGGATTTGCAGAAGAGTTCACTAAATTCTTGAACTCTGTTGGAATATAGTAAATATTTCTTTCTTCTTATGTAAGTCTTTGCAAACGACATATTTCTGCAAATATCATATTTCTCTATAAGTCAACCTTGTCTGGTAATGATGTATTTTTTTATTCAAATTATTATGGCTCAAGAAATCAACGAAAAAACTGCTCTTTGTGAAAACTTTTACTATGATACTTAAGGCACATTAATATTTAATGTTTTGAAGAACTACTTCATAAAACAACAAATCCCTATATGAAAAATTATCTCCGTAGCAACGGATGGTGAGCTTGCAAACCTTTAACAATAAAAAGTTTTCAATGTGTTTAGTGATTGTATGCTATACGTGTTAACTGTTATATAATGGGTTTAAATTTTGTTAATAAATTTATAAAAAAAAAAACTAATTCAACTTAAAATGTAGTTTTAAATTACTTTTTCACTCCTCGTATCACTGGTTAGAAATTATGTTACACAAAATGTGTAATTTGAAATTGATGAACTTTCAAAAATTCAATATAACTTAAGTAGGGGGGGTCTACGGAAAACCAGAAAATATGGCAAGGGGTCTACGAGACAAAAAAGTTTGGGAACCACTGATCTAGATTGTAGAGTAATGTAGAGAATCATGACATAACGTAATGACTAGCTAGACTCTAGCTAGATCTATTCCTCTATAACATTGATAACAAGTTATCTAGAATCCAGATCTAGATCTAGACTAGATATCTACAATGTCACTCAATGTGTTTTGAATCGATAGCACTTCGATATTTTTTTCTATACAAATGAATACAGGAATCAGGGATTCAACATAATTAATTTCTACTAATGAACTTACAAAAAAAAAAAAAAAAAGTCACGTTGGTGTATCAGCTAACTGACGGTACCAACCCGCCACTCTCTCACTCTCGCATTCTTCATTTCTAGACTAAATCTAATTGCTTTTAAGAACCAATTAACGTATAGATCTGGACACAATGTGTTCCCTCACCTTTTCTGTCCCCCCCCCCCAACCCAACAGGACGGCTTAGCGTGACCACCGTGACCGCTCGTAAGCTAGTCAAGAGAGAGGGGGGGAAAGGATACGAAATGCGTAACGCGACGGGTTAAATGCGTATTTGCGTACTGACGGTCATTTATGGGAGATTTTGCGTAACGAATACGCATTTTGTGTAACGGTAGGCAGGTCTGAGCAAATGTAACTCATTTTGTAAGCGCAATTATCTTAAAAGCTAGTTTTAGCAATTAATTTAAATAAAGAAAAAAATGATAAGAATGTTGTAAAAGTAATGAGCTTTACCATTTGTGAAAGAAGACTCTGTGTTTTGGCTGAGATCTTATGATACCATGTAAGCATGGTGGTCTTCTCTGTGAAATACATAGGTCCTGACTTGGAGCCATCTACACCAACAATATCAAACGAGTCTTCTCTAGAAAAGAAGATTTCATGAAATCAGATTTATTAATGGAAACAAAGCAATTTTTTTTTCTAATACGTTGTTTGGTTCCAAGCCAAAACAAACCTTAGAAATATTTGATTAACATCATCTTGAAGTAACTTTTGAGAAAAAGAATGTTGAAAATGAGAAGGAAGCAAAACATACAAGGTAACCTTTAGGTTTGAACAAAAGAAAATACAAGCTCAACAGTAGGGTTTTATAATTAAGTGAATATCCAAATTTTAATTTCAAGAAGCAACATACCGGAGTTTATCAGTTCCATAAATGTACCTGGACACTCTGGCATATAGAAGAGGTATGGTAAGAGCTGTCATCCATTCTTTTTCAAGCCTTGGTAGACTTGCCAGTTGTGAACTTTCCTGCAATGTATTGTTCAACAACATTTGAAACAGGTTTTTTTTTTCAAAGTACTAGCATCAGTTCTTAACCACTATTTCAATAAGTACATCTGGAAGACACTAAAGGCTGATTTGTTTTAATATATATATAAACTAAAATTCTTTGTTGTTGAATTAGTGGATGCCTACAAGTTTTACTGAAGAACTCAAATCTGATAATTTACCTGCTTTGCAAAATGTGGTCCATCTCTTGTCTCATTGCCTGGGAAGTAGAATGAAATGATAATAAACATTCATGTCTGTACAGCTTAAGTATATATGAAATAGAGCTAGGAGTATTTCTGTGTGCATTGCTTGGTTATTTAACAAACTATCTGCTTTTGTTGACAATGAATGACAAAAACACTAAGATTCTAAAATTATTTCTACTACACAAAAACATGAATTAAAAATCACAAACTAGGCTATTGACATAATACATTGTTAATTGATTATTTTACATTACGTCTTATTTGGCAAATTTGAAAATTGTACATTTAATGATAAAAAAATATTGTATAGAATTTTAAAATCTTTTATACAGCAAAGAATTTATATTTTAAGGGGACAAAGCTATCTAGGTTCTGTTATACTAAGGAATCAAGTGAACAGCCACAATGACAAAGAGCCTTTACTTTCCATAACCCATGTCTGATACCACTAAAACTGGATGGGCCAGACCAGTATCAAAGTGCTCTACCTTTCAAATACTCCCACTTAAATAAATGCAAGTGTTCAATTTACCTTTATTTAGAAAATAAGAAGCAGGTCGAAAATGTCTCACAGATAGGGAGACAGAATCTTCTTTGACTTCTTTCAGCATGGAAACAACTTCATCATGTGTACAGCTTTCCACATTTACACCATTCACCTGATTATGTTTCAAATAGTAAATTATCATACACTAAATAATGTATAACAAAATACTGTTTCAACCTCAATATTAACATGGTACTGAACATTATTTACCCGCAGTATTGCATCCCCTACAAGCAACTGACCACATCTTTCAGCAGCTTCATTTTTTATTATCCTAGAGATAAGTACTGGCAGGCGGTGCTCAGCTCCACCTTTCACACAAAGACCAAAGCCAGCCCCTGGCTCTCTTTTTATTTCCACCTCTCTGACCTGTCAAAGTATCATACAACAACTAATTAAAAGAACCGTTCAATTTAAGTGTAAACCAAATATATATGTGTATATATATATATACATGCATACATATTATTCAGAAAAGCAAAAGTTCACATTTTTAATAGATTTTAAAGGTATTTTTTTTTATATCAAATCAATAAATAGTGATAAATTTCCTAATTTATCAAATCAATAAATAGTAATAAATTTCCTTATTTTTTATGTCCGACATCAGGTAGCAGCCATTGTTGCAGTACAAACAAATGAAAAAAAAAACAAAAAAAAACTTGTTTTTAGAACAGACTTTGGTCTGAAATGCAGAATATCTAGTTTCTCCAGTTTTGTGCCATGCAAAGCTATTTTTTTATTTATTCAATGGCCTCATTAATGCAAAAAATATACACTTGTGTGAGCTTCTATTGCAGTCACTAATTATTGCAGGCCTGCATAGTTTTTGTTGATTAAAATGAATTTAGGCCTAATGCATAGATGCAAACTTACACCCTTTATGTTATCTTGCAATCAACATTAAGGTACAGAATTTACCAACAGGCAATTAAAATAAATAAAAAAAATCTTGGAAAAATTTAAAAACAAATATTTGATGTTGCTTACCATATTAAGAAACACTTCATCTTCTTCATCCAATTGAACACTTATCCATTCTTGTTTTTGTATCAGTAATGCATCTGGGTATAACATTAGCCTGATGGGCACTGGTTTATTCTCTGCATCCTTAAGTAGTGATTCAATGATTTCAGGCTGAAATAAACACACACATTAAATATATTGTTAATTGTACACTTGGTGATTTATTTAGCTACTATGGAGCTTCTAGAGCTGCAGAAAGGTTAAATGTTAAGGATATAAGAAGATTTTTATTTTACTCTAAATTTCAAGGTCAGTACTATAGCAAAACACAACTTTTTTATTTTTTTAAAGCAAAGTAATACACTATCAAGGCGACAAGATTTGAAGAGTTCAAAATTATCAACTAACTAAATTTTTAATTCTCCCCCCCCCCTCAATTTTAAATTTATTCTCAAAAGAACCTCCTATATCTGAGATAACTTCGAAGACATTTCCAGATAAAGCAGTTATACAGAGTGTATCTTTGAAGAGTTGCATTCTGGGGCCAGTACCTCAAATAAGCTTTAAAATTCTTTATACATTATCCACATGATAAAGATCACTGGAGTAAATCATTTTTCAGAGTTCTGAGCTTCAGAAGTTCATTCTCCTGGCATCTACATTTTTTTCTCATAGTAAGAAGAGTGCATGCCAAAAAAGGTTGCCAACAATGAAGAGGTGTTTTTTTTTTTTTTTGCAATTTATCCTAGTAAAAAAAAAGTTGCAGGTCAAATTAAGTTAAATAAAGCAAGCAATACTACTATATGAGAGACATTCAAGGGACATATAGTGCACATTTGTAATAGGCTTGATCGTCATAATATCATGTTCATGTTGTAATGTAATCCATCTTTTCACAGACTTTTGTTTTATCATACAAAAGCTGTTTACATAACAACGTATGACAGTACAGGGAGAAGAATTATGTTAGAGTAGACATTTTTTAAATGGCTTCTTCAAAAATTTTTTAGTCAATATTGTTACAGACACCTCTCATGTCTCATAAGATTGAATTCTTCTTCTTCGTTCTCATAAGATTGAATGACATCTCTTAGTAAAAAATATTTCAATTTTTAAAAACTAGGTAGATCTAGATTATTCTATGTAATTTTACTTGGTTATATTCAAACATGATCAATTAATTTGTATTTGTATTTTGGAACATCGGCACAATTAAGGCCATGTCGCGCCCAATGATGGATTGAATAATTGATTACTACAATGACTGGTAAGTTATTAGTTAAGTAAGTACTCTTTGACTCTTAGTCAATGAAGACGTTATAACATAACTTCTTAAGTGACATTGATTATGATTGATATTGACAATTATTATTCAAATTATTGATATTGAGTGAGTTGAGACTGAGTTCAGTGACTGACACTACTTACCAACTAGCCTACAGACAGCGTTATTGAGTGTAGTACAGTACAGTAGTAGTACTGTAGTGAAACTGACACTAGACTAGTCTACTGACAGTCTGAGACTGAGTCAGTGAGTGTCAGACTAGACACTAGTTCAGTAGTTGCTGAGAGTGAGAGTAGTGGGACAGAGTGGGGCCTGGGCCCTGGGGGTAGTGGGGGTGAGAGAGACTGAGTCTGACTCTGAGTAAGAGTAAGTTGAGTGAAAATCAAGATTTTTCTAATCTAGATCTAGTCTATAAAATCTAATTACCTCTTCAGTGGCTGCCATTGAAAATTATTTGAACGATGAAAATCAAATAATCCAAGAAAAGTGAACTAAAAACCCTAGCTTCATTCTGAAATAACTGAAATTCTGAATGTCTCTGTTTTTATTCGTCTGCTTGAATCAGATCTTGCTTTTACCGGAAATGCAAATTGAGTTACCTTGACTGAAAGTATCCTAGATCTAATTGCATGACCTAGATCTAGAAATCCAGTCCACTTTAAACTATATTATATAAAGTTTTATTAAATTATTAGGTTAAATTTATTTTGAGCAAAATAAATATTTTTTTTTATTTTTAAAATAATTTTAAGACTATTAAAATTAGTTATTATTATGAATTTTTAAATAACGTTAGCCGTGAGATTTTTAACCTAGCAACGCCCTAGTAACTATGTACACAAGTTTGAGTCGTTTCCCTCATTACTAATATTTCATTTATTTATTTTTATCTCTGCTTTGAAAATTTGAAAATGGAAGGCCTTCCATTTCTTCCTGGAAATACCTTTAGAGATCCAACGGTATGGTAGTTTAGAACAAGTACATTCTACATATTATAATATTAAGATAGGTATATTTATAAAAGTAAAAGCACTTAGACTACACTTAGACTTAGGACTTAGTGTCACTTAGTGTGACTGTCACTATCATTTACTATCATCACTAAATGACACTATGATATCGGATATATGCAACTTTGAACTTAGCGATAGTTGAAATTGAAATAAAAATACGTAGATCTAGAATGACTAGATCTAGATCTATTTGTTGTTATAATCATAATGCCATTAATGGTAACATAGCGAAGACATAGAATATGATAGAATGATTAAATTATGATACTGATATATCTAGATTCTAGATCATTAGACAATTAGTCTTACTCTTAGTCTATTAGTATTATTACTTTCTTAGCTTACAATTAACATCTTCACAATAAAGATCTGCTTGAAACTTCATAATCATATACTGATATAGATCTACTATGTCCAACAATTGGATTTTATTGGATAGTATAATATATCTTTATCCATCACACTGCCAAAGCAGTATTAGCAGTGAGTGAGTGATGATCTTTTTGGTTAAATAAAGAAAAAAAAAGAGAAAGTTACAGCTCACACATATTTCTCCTAATATTTCAGTTTTGTGAATATAATTTAACAGTCAATTCAACAACAATATGAGTATGAGACTAGATAGACTAATTTAAGTGTGAGATTAGATCTAGATATAGAATCTAGTTTAGACCCAAACTTCTTTACATCTAAAATGCGATTCAAGTAAATCCATTCTAAATCTAACTAGAACTAAATTTAAGTAAATTTAATTAAATTACAAATTATGTCATAGCAAGGGTTAATTTTTTTTGTCAAACAATAGATTGTTTATAGCAGCCTATTTACCTATTTCATGAATCAGCACAATATAAACCCATGTATAAATGCATAACTATTGACTATTGTATGTTGACCTACAGGTTTTACCTATCATAATCATTTTGAATTCAATATGTCTGTCCAGTCGAAATATTACTTATTCAGTTACATGTAGGGGTGTGGATGGCCAGGCCACTTTCTTGGTTACATAATATAGTACTACTAATAGATTGTCCAAGTCAATAGAATTTTTCCAAAGATAATATAAAATATATAAGGAAAAGTCAAATTTGATAACAATGAAATGAACAGACCTAAGTGTCCTAATAAATGCTTCTACATCAGATATGCCTTCTATCAAATTTTCTATATCTATGTATGCCATACTAAAGAACCAATTGAAAATCTAACAGACATTAATGGTTTGAAAGTTATAAGATGTTACCATTTCCATAAAATTGACTGGTAGCTAACTAGGTATATGATGTACCCTATGTCTATATGAAAGGAAAATTCAAAGTACGTTTCAGCATTTCCTTTAGGTCATCCAAAAGGTTGGCTGTCTGATCATGCAATTTGCGCACTGGACTTCGGACATATCGTTGGTCCCAGGTTTGGACTAAGAAGTAAATTATCTTGATCTCTGCAGGAACATCCAAAACAAGTAAAACATTTTACAACAAATAGCAGTGCTTAAATTGTTATATGCATGCAGTTGTGCCCAAGATGTTCATGAATAATTCAACATATTTTTCAAATTCATCTACACCAAAAACTATCTTGATTTACAACAAAGTAATTCACATTCATTTAAAATCTCATTAAAAAATGAACACTTTTTGTTTATTTTATAAAAAGATAATTTAGTTTATGTTGATGAATATCTATTTGATTAAAGGCTACTATATACACACCTACTCCTATCAGACAACAGATATGTCACTCTTAGGTGTAAAAATATGAGGGTGGCCTGTGGGTATTCTAGGCAAATGACATACACTGCACTCTTCTTAATCTTTGAACTTGCAAACAATTATGCATTATTATTATACTGAAGCCATATTAAAAGATGTGCTTTAATATAGATCTAGCTTTTATTACTTAACAATGACTTATCAATTGAAACAATTTATAAAGCATAAAAAAATGTTTTGTAAAATGTTTTACATGTTTCGGATGTTCCTTCAGAGTTGAAGATAGTTTACTTCCTAGTCCAAACGTCCAGCAGGACGACAGGGGAATGGGAGCGGGCAGGGTTTGAACCCTCGACCGTCGATAAATCCGAACAACAGTTCAGCGCGCAAATCGCACGACCAGGCTTTCTGATAACCTTAGTAACCTATATAGAGTTTTCCAGAAAGCTGCTAAAAATACAGGTAGTTTAAATGAACTGAATCATAAGTTTTACAGAATACAAAATACAATTTATAGAAATTTTAAAATTATATTTATTATTTTTTAAAATATTTATTTTAATAGAAATTTTATGCAATACTAGATTATTCTTATCTTATAGATTACAGATTATACTTAAAAAAAGAAGATAATTACATCCTACACATTTCATGTGCCAATCTAGTTATGCATGTTAACTCTGCAAAGTTGTTGGTTTTCCTGGCTGATTTAGACAACCCATTTCATTATCTAATGGCAATAGGGAAGATGGATCACGGATCATGGATCAATTTGTTCTAGTGTATGGAATTAGAAATGTGCCTTTATCTTTGCGACTTTCCGAGTATTTCATTAGGTTTTGTTTTTCTTAATATTCAAAAATACATAAACTACCTCTATTTTACAGCAAATGAAATATCATGTTAGCCAAACTCTTGGATACAAAAATGGCTATGCTATTCCTAAGAGGCCAGAGGTTGGAGTAGGGGGAACGCAATTATTTTATAACAATCTCTCAGAAAGTGAACTGGATGAGCTTGCTAACTTCAACCCAACCCTTACTTATGGACAAGCCAAACAAGCCGCTCCAGCTGCCTTTATTCCTGCACATGTTGCTTGGGACAAAAAGGTAGAAATTCAATTTAGATAGTTTTATAATTTATTTAAAGCAGTTTGAGATATAGACCTAATTGTATTATTCATTTAGTGAAACATTTTATATGTTGATACCAATTAAGAGTGATAAACAAGTTTTTGGTTTTAAGTTAAACATTTTATACATTGATACCAAGAAAGATAAACAAGTTTTTTGGCTGCCCTGTTTAATTTGTCATTTTTACAGATTTGTTAAGAAAGATTTGCTTTTGCTGCAGAGGATTTAAAATACCTTTAAAATATAGAATTAAATAATAAATAATGGCATAACCTCAAGTAATCATAATTTATTTATGCCCAAAACTTCGACCATTAATTTTCATTCATACTTCCTTGCTCATATATGACCACATTCATTTCCATGCTACTGGTGTACTTTCAAATATATCATCCATTTAGACTTCACATTCCTGCACCTGAGCAGAAGTATGAATGACTGTTGGCGCATTTCAAGCAATCTACCAACTAAGTCTCTCCCTCATCTTTGCTTCCTGCCATCATTTGTAACATTCAAATGAAAAACATTGTCATATCATATTGTCACTGTCATGATTCGACAGATATTTTAAATAAATATTTTGATTTTGGCCAAGAAATTACTTTTAACATTTTTTTTACTGAGATTCTTCTTCCTCGTTCTCACTTTTATGTTAGAGCATTCGAATTAGACCAATAAATGAGACGCATAGGACATAATCATCTTCTTTTTTGAAGTAACATCTGTATTATATAAGATAATGAGATGAACTGCTGAGTGGTTTTTAAATCAGGGAGCTCACCATATAGTTTTCTTTCTATTGGGGTGTTTGGGGCCAGTGTCTTGTATGGGCCTCTTGGCAAAGAGAACAGTTTTGAAGGACATGGTCAGCATTCTCAGGTGACACTCCACATGGGCAGATTTCACTGGTTCCAGTTTTGAGCTTCCGGTACATATGTTGTCTCATTTTGTTGTGTCCGGTCCTGAGTCAAAAGATTAGATATTGATCTTGTCGGGATAGCTTATAATAGGCATCATCTTTCTTGTGATTCAGATGAGAGCTTGTCCTTTTCTCATTTATTTTATTTATTATTAGTTTCTTCATTTCTTCTGGGTAGAGGGCAATGTTTAATTGTGAATTTGTTCTCCCACACTTGGCGAGTGTGTCAGTCTAACAAGATTGACATTTATGATTATCAGAAGACTGTTGTTTATAATTAACTCATATTTCTATTTGTGTGCTTTTACAGGTGCTCAAATTTAATGGCTACTTTAAACAAACAGTGCATGAATCTCCTGATGAGTATTATAGGGTTCGTCCAGTGGATATATATTATTATCTGGAGGATGACAGTATTGCAGTCATTGAACCACATGTAGAAAATTCGGGAATGCCACAAGGTAGTTGATTTTTTACTATATAAAAGTTTATTTGCAATCACACACTTACATTTGTTCAGAATGTTTTAAAAATATTTTTTTCTCTTAAAAGGTAAACTTATCAAACGTCAGAGATTACCTAAGAATGACCAAGGTGATACATGGCACTGGAAGGATTTGAATCTTGGCATGAATATTGTCTTCTATGGAAAAAGTTTTCATATCACCAACTGTGATAAATTTACTAAGGTAGTTGATATATATGTTGTTGTTTTCAAGCAGAATACATAAATACAAATGTAAAACAAATGAATAATGCTTTAGCGAAGCTTCATATTTGTATTTATGTATACAGTTTAACTACTACCACTCACTGGAGTTTGTATTTGCTTAATGTCTTCATGTTAAATAGAGACAATTTGACAGGTCTTTGTTTGTCCAATGAAAACTTTTTTTATGTATCAACTTTGTTACAATTGTGGTGAAGCCAGTTAAGTGGGGTAGGAACAAAGCTTTGATGGGTCATGTAATTGCATTGTAGCAAATGCCAGTTTTTTTTTTTTTTTTTTTTTTTTTTTTGGGGGGTCGGAGGTCTGGACGCCTTTATTTCATCAAATTTCTTCACCATTTTCTTTTAGAAAATATTCTGTTTTAATGCTCCTATTATACTATAATGCTTATTTCATCAATATTCTCAACAAAATAAATCTTTTAAAATTGTTATCACAGTCTATGCTTGCTTTACATTGTAAATATAAATATAGAAATAAAAAATGATTGCATAAAATTAAGAAGAAATAAAGCAAAATCTTCGACATTGATTTATAAAAGGATGTAAAAAAATGATAATTAAAAAGTAATAATAATGAATAATCTGCAATATTTTCTTAAACAAAAAAAAAGTCTACTTGAAATGTCAATTCTTTTTTTTGCTCATCAGGATTTCTTAGAAAGTGAAGGTATTGAGATTAATGAAGCAGAATTCATTCCCACTGACCCCTACATTCAGAAGAGAGCAGATGCTGTGGCACTGAGGACTTATACCACCCAGTCAGCATTTGATAAGCTTAAACAATTCAAGGAGCTAGATCGCAAAGTACTGAGATTCTACTGTGTATGGGATGACAGAGACAGCATGTTTGGAGAGATGAGGCCTTTCCTTCTACATGTAATTAGAAAAATTATTACTTTGTTTACAGTTTTTACTTAATATTTCAATTTTAGGGCATAAGTTATAGCAGTTATAGCCTCATTATGTTTTTTTTTCTTTAATTGAAAAAAATGTTTTAGATATACTAAAAAATATTTAATAATCAATTTGATATTCGTAGAATTTTCAAACATTTATAGTATTAAATAGAAATCATCAATGATTTAACTTAATATTGTTTACTAATGTTTTTTTTCAGTACTATCTTGTTGATGACACTTTAGAAATTAGAGAGGTTCATACTCCCAACGATGGCCGTGATCCTTTTCCAGTATTAATTGGTCGCCACAAAGTTCCTAAAGATAGGTTCAATGTTCCAGCTGCCTTCCCTGGTGCCGTCTTAGAGCTAACAGATCAGGAGATTAAAAATTATTTCACACCTAAAGACTTTCAGATTGGTAAAACACTTCAGATTTATGGAAGAAGGTTTTTAATTTATGACTGTGATAATTTCACCAAAGGATTCTACTACAATCACTTTGGCATTACAAACTTTGACCCAGTGGAAGTCAAAGGAGTAGCCAAGACACTTCCAAAAATGGTAAATACTTCTTATGTTTTAATATTACACTTTTTTTTTTGTAATAAGGATAATGTTAATAATTTCAAATCTTGAGACACATGCTACTTTTTAAATATTTCACTCAATGTTTTGCTTTTTGACTTCATTTAGGAAATAGCAGAATATAACAATTTTGGCTCACTTGAAGACTCTCTGCAGTCATGCAACAGCCTTGTGCCACAACCTGCTAAGAAAGATTTCATCAAAATGTTAGAGAATGATCATAAAGAACTTAGATTTGAAGCTATAATGGTAAGACATTTGTAGGTCAAATTGATATATACTGTGCACTATCTTGCACAATATTTGGATTTTAGCCATTACACTATACATATAATGTTCGCATTCAGCTAACATCCATAGACAGTTATTTTGACAATATCAGAAATATAGGAATGAAAACAAAGACAAATTCTTTATATTTTATTGTAAGGTACTTTTAATTGTGTGTAGATAACAAAAAAATAATAGTTTTTTTTTTTAAAGTGTTAAAATGATTCAAAATTATAGAATTTGTTAGTACATTTTCTTCTTATTCGTCTTTCACGGATTACATCTGCTTTTCAGTTTTGCCTGATAGGAATCATTTTTTTAAGTCAATATTTTACTTTACAACAAATTATAGGTTGGAAATTTTTTTAATGAAGGATTTAAATTAAAGCTGCAAGATAATTTATTGCTACTTTTTGAATCAGATGCCTGGATGTAAGGTATACACAATTTTGCATTAAAAACACTGTTTTCTGTTCTTATTTCTTTTTTTTTAATTTGAAAACTTCTATTATAGTTTTAAAACCTTTATTTACATCTTTTTTTTTACATTCTTTTATTAAATAAAGAATTATTATGCATTAATCATTGATATTTAAGAAAAAAAAGCTATTTGAAAAAATAAATATTTGCAATAGACCTTTTTATTTGCAGTAATATTTCAATTAATTATAAAGATATAATAATTTTACAAAACATAACTTTGAATATTCATAAAGTATAAAATATACTTTATAGGACACCATGAGAGCAGAAGATAGAGGGCGCCGCTTCATCATCTCTTATCGCCTGGCAGATGATATGATCACTATTTTTGAGCCCCCTGTCAAGAACTCTGGTATTATAGGTGGAAAATTTTTAGAGAGGACAAGAGTGGCCAAGCCAGGCTCAACATTAGAAAAACCCCAGTATTATGGTCCCCAGGACTTTTACATTGGGGCAGTCATTGAAATTTTCAGACATAGATTTATTATTACCAATGCTGATGCCTATGTTTTAAAATACATTGAAGACCATAAAAGCCAATTTCCTGGTAAGTAATGGTACCTTATGCTTTTTTAAATTTTAAAAGTAACTGATTGGGATTTCGTTTATAAACTCAGCTTGTGTACATTCTAAGATTTTTTCATAGTTTCATTTGTATGGGTTTATATTAGGCAATAATTTTCAAATATATATATATGAATATATATGAATATATATTCATGGTCGAAGATACACCATTTCTCATTTCCTATGGGCTTGAAATTGACTGTAGAGTCCAATCCTCACTTTAAAAAGCCAGCCTCATACATGGCATGGGTGGGTTAGGTCAGCTGCAGATAGGTCTGCTTCTTCTCTCTCAGCTTTTTGTTGCTTCTGCGCTCTTTCACCCTGGCTACTCTTCTAGCTTCAAATCTTGAGACTTCGAGACTCACAACTTCATGCAATAAGAAGCGATCGAGAGCTAGTGCTTCCCAGACGTGAATGTTGATATCACATTCCTTGAAGGAGCTCTTGAGAGTGTCTTTGTAGCGCTTGTGTTTGATGATGACCACTTTTGTCATTCAGGAGGCTGAGGGCTTTGCACTGGGGTTTTGTGCCTCCTCATGTGGCTGGTGAGACCTATGTGAAATTGAAATGTTCAGCTGCACACTGGGCAGGTTTTTCCAGCTGGAGCTAGTGTCATTGGCCTTGCTTTTTTCTCTGACACTTTTTTTCTGCCAGCACTATTGTCTTGTCCTCTGCAATTAGTGTGCCAGTTATATGTATATAAATGCAGTCATTACAACAGGAAACAGGATAATCATCTAATCTCAGTTTACTGTTGTGTAGACTAACAAGTCCCCTTACCATATCTGATATTGATTCTGTAAAACCTTAAGTAATATAGATATTGTTTTATATGTCAGGCTCCTAGTTCAGCATATAATTTTTCTGCTTTCATAATCTGAACATCACTAGCTCAAAACTACATACTGTAATTAAAACAATATCTCCTGCTGGTGACTTCTTTATTCAGATAAAACATTTATTTAAAGACTCACATTTTCATTGATTCTTTCAATGTGCAATAGTTTAAGTATAAAATAATTTTAGCTGTAAACTATTTTATGGCATATAGGTCTAGTGATACTCATTTCAGTTTAGTAATTAATGTTTTTAATGCACAGACCAAATGTATATGTCTATAAAAGAGAAAGTTGGAGAGTACCCAGGTCCAAAAGAAAGTGTGAAAGGAGGACCAATGAAAGTTCAAAGACAGTAAGATACAAATTTAATTTTATATTTACACATCTATTAATCAGAGCATAGTATTTGCATAGCTAGTTATGAAAGTCCCAGATTATGTCAACCAGTGCATCTCTACAATTATGAGAGTTCTACAATCAGACTGGTGCTGAAACTTTTTTTGCCAAGCTCTAAGCACACTTAGAAATAAAGAGAATACATTTGTGATTGCATGAAACTTAAGCCTTCTTTAAATAAACTCTTTGAAAATTTTAGCTTTTGTCCATTCCTTCAGACCTATTGAATGTTGTGATTTTTTATTTGTAATCTATGCATATTTCATCAAGTGATTTTCTTTGCAAAACAGAATTACACTTGAATTAAATAAGATTTTTAAAAGTGTAGTAACTAAGGATTAATTTATAGTTCTAATCTAGGGTAACTAAACCTATATGTTACTTTTCCCTACTCTTGGACCAGTCACTTCTTCCCCTTATCTCCTTACTCAGCTATGTTGACACACACACAGTAAACTTTGATTGATTCGGCTATTTTAGACCTGGTGACCTTGAGAACATGGTCAGACAAGTGAAAGCCCAGTTGAAAAAGCTGTCCATCACAGACAAATCTCGGATTGATGAGATGTTCCTCAGGTACAACAATGACCGCACTGGCTACATAGATATCAACAATCTAAGAGACCTATGCAAAAGACTCCAGTTACCCATTGATCAAGATGTCCTTGAATCTGTAAGTCTGTTTTGTTGATCTATGTTTTTTGGTGGTCCATTCAAATAGCATTGTGGGTTGAGGGAGTCAAAACAAAAACTATAAGCTTAGTGACTTTGACCTACTTAAAAGCAACTTCGAGATACAGAATTGTCACCGCACCTTTCCATCAGACTCCATTTTGGGCAACTATTTAGAAGAAGGTGAGCAAAGCCACAAACTTTTAGTTTTTATCAAGTAAATGGTGAATCTCTTTTTACCACCAGGTCTATATTTCTTTTAACTGAAAATGCAAGTACAGTGCCTACATTGCACTTCTGCACAGGAAAACTCAAATAATTCCTAATAAGCAAATCACTCGAAAATGTTCATTTAAGTGATTTAGTTTTCTCTCAAGAGATTACATTTATTGTACATCAATATGAATTATATTTTATCAAATATTAATGTTTGCGCAACCTTAGCCTTAAGTATATTCACTATTTATTTCTCAATTTCAAGCAAAAAATAAAACACTCTTGTGTTCCCAATTTCTTTTGTCTTTTCCCTCTAATCCAGTCTACGTTCACCAAAATGTTTTATCGCATAAGAAATAAACACCCATACATTACATCTTTCCAAAACTAGCCTATTATAATAATAATATAATAATAATAATAATCTTTATTATCCGTAAGGAAATTTGTCTTAGAATTTGTGCATTACACCAAACAAAAAACATTATAACTATAAGAAACCAAAGTGTACATTCACACCAGACTCACTCATAATTTACATGTGACAAAGTTTATACCAGATTGTTCTTATTTAATGATTTGATTGCCAAGGGAACAAAAGAGTGTTTGTGTCTGTTTGTCTTTGCTATCAGTGTCTTATATCTCTTTTGTGATGGTAAAATCACGAAATCCTGACACAAAGGGTGATTCTTTATTTCGAGGATCTTGTTAGCTTTTTTATATATGTTTGTCTCAAACAACTGCCCAAATGGGGTTTGTTTTTTGCCAATGATTTTGCCATCAGCATTGAGGATTCTATTAAGTTTATTTTTATTTTTAATGCTCAGATTGCCATACAGATGAGAACTGCATTCCAATTTTATGATTTTACTATTTGCCTCCTTTTCTTATTTTAAAGGTTATATGCCAGATCACCTCTCATCCTGAAGGCCACATTAGTTTAGAGGAATTTCGTGAGTTTGTTGAGAACTGATTGACCAACTAGCGCAGAGTATTTGAATGAACAACTGCTGAATATTTTGTATCAAGTTATTTCAACTTTTTTGCTGCGACAAAAAAAATATGCAAACAATGATTATGATTTAGTTAGTGTAAATAGGTTTGCACTTTTAAAGAAATCTAAAAATTAAAAAAAAAAAAAAAAAAAAAGGGAGAAAATGTCCACCCTTAAACTTTCACTGCATTTTTTTTTAGACACTTTACCTTTCCAGCTTCAACATAACAAAAAAATTCAATTGATATAATTTGCACATAATAAAACATGTTGTTTAGGAAATTCTTTTTCAGAGAAATTAGAGAAATCAGTTAACAGTGTAGTGTACAGTACCAGTATATAAAATTTAACCTATTGCATCATTTTAAATATACTTTGAGTCATTGAGACATGTTGGGGAACTGCTGTGATATTTATGTAGATAAAATTATTTGTTTTCTTTTTTTTTTATCAATGAACAGTTTCTACAAATCAGTGTATACATTTATAGTAAATTTATATATTATACATTATTAAATTTTAAAAGAAACAAACAATAGTTTATAATTTAAAACTGTATATTTCTTTTCATAGGATGTTCAACATTTTTTTTACTCCTCATGTCTTACAAGTTAACTCTAAAATAATGAGTTTATGAAGTCATTTTGTCACATATTTTGGAAAGCTACTGTTGAGTTTTGACACATAAAATTTTAGAGACTTAAATATTGTGTATAATGTTTTATTAAAAACAATTTATGTTTCATATTTGTCTTATTGAAACTCAAGATAAAAATAAAAAAACAAAACAAGTTAATTTTAATCTTTCTTTAGAATTTATCATTGATACTAGAGCAAAGTAAGGTCAAGTTCCCCTTCCAGACCTTGCAATCTATAGGTCAGATGATGTGAAGGTCATTTTTTTTCTTTGCCCAATGGTTAAAAAGCAGGGTGTCATATGGCCAGCACAGTGACCAAAAGTACCCATTATAGTTGGGTGAACTCAGGGGCGCCCTAAAAATCCCAAAATTCAACATCCCAGTCTTCACTGAGATTTGAACCCAGGACCCTAGGTTTGGAAGCCAAGTGCTTAACCACTCAGCCACTGCTGCACCCCCATCTTTGATAATATCCTTGTTAAAAGGTTGTTTTGGATTCTCTATCACAGTTTATTTAAACTTCAAAGGATAATTTAACAAGATTTGACGAGATTATTATGTGAAAGTTTTACTCTAACATTTACTTATTTATCTATACATAGCCCTGATTTCATAATGTTTTCATATCAGGCCATGGTTGTTGTTTTATTGAAATGAACTGAATTTACATTCCTGTTTGTTTAAGAAAGTTTATTAATAAGAATAAATATCAGGTACTATATCCCACATAATTAAAATTTAAAGTGGATTTACAATATCAATGCTAAATTTAGCTTGTTTTTAAGCATGTGAACAAATCTTATTAAATATTACCCAATATTTTGAGTGGCCCTCAAAAGAGAAAAAGATGCTTTTTTTTTAAATTTAGGTATTTGGGTATCTTTTCCTTTGTAAAATAAATAATATATGTCATCATAATAATTTCCACTTTTTGTCTATTCAAAATTAGAGTCCATAAGCATACCATTTTGAAAATGTTCATAAATCATAACAAAAGAAACAGAAACTATATGCTTCCATTTAAATTATTCAAGGTAATGAGAATCAAAATGCTTCTATAATTCATTTAGGTTTGATAGGAAAAAGAATTAGGGAAGCTAAGTAAAAAATGAGTTCCATTTTTTGAAACCTTAGTTGATTTTTTCTTTCTTCCACTTTTTCTATTTAAAAAAAAATGCTGTTTCAGTCACATTGAATTTTTTTTTTAAATCACATAATTATCAATGGGAACAAAATAGCTACAATATTTGTCTATTCATAACAAACTTCTTTATTGATGTACATTTGGTTATAGAAGTTTACATAATGACTTAAGGAAAATAAAAGTTATTTGAAAGACAAAATACTTACATAAGACCACAGACTCTACAGAAGTCTGTGCTTAAAAATGTATACTCTACTTTAGACCAAAATTGGAGCAGAATCTCCAGCAATGTACATTTCATAACATAATACTTATGGACTTAATTGACACAAGGAACATAAATTTTGCTGAAAGAAACTCACAATCCAGTCTAAATATAAAATAGAGCCACTTCATTTTCTTACACAAACATTTAGGCTACATGAGATCATTCTTTATATTATTTAGTCAATCAACTGATATGTTTATGCTTTATAATTTACATAAAGAATTCATTTGATTTGCTGGCTTGAGACACAGCACCATTAAAGACACTAACTGGTTAGTTCCTATAATAAGCCAGTGAATCATGGACATTTTAATGATAGGAATGGAGGAAATATCACACTTGTGGCATCCTAAATGTCTATCATTCTAGAAGATAAATAATGGTAAATATTTTAAAGAAGATAGTAATAGTGAATGTTTTTGTCACCAGCATTAAAAATCAAATATCAATCATTGGTGCATGGAAATATACAACTGTATTTATGCATTGTTTCCTTGGTCTACATAAATGACATCCCAATGTATATTCAGTCAAATCAGGCATGCTTAACTAGTCATCTAATTACAGTTTGATATATGTTTATGTAATCAAATCTAACACAACTACTTATAATATTGTATAAGATATGGTAAACAGTGAAAGAATATGTTGGGAAATGATGAAAGGAGTCAAACCGCTTTCACCCTTCCTTAAACATTTATACCCATCTTACTGCTCCCAATGCATATTTAAGATTAAATTTCTTCTTTTAATTTACACATTCTTTAATTTTGAAAGGAAATTATTTTATTTTGTCAGAAATTCTCTTCAAGAAAGTTGAAGCCAATTCTACTGAATTAAAGTGTTTAATAATCAATTTGAACAAAAGTAGGCCCTACTAGTAAATGTTTCTTGGTTGTCTTTTGTAACTCTGAGCCAAGGCTGAGATATAAAGGGTTAATAATTAACTACATAAATACAACTGAATCTGTGGTTCAAAGGTACAATTTTATGGCAAAGAAGATTTTTACTTAAGTATTTTCATAAAATGATATATATTTTAAAGCAAGTTAGCCTGTTATAATTAGTCTCCTTTTTTGAAGTAACGTCTTTATTATATAAGATAAGATAAGAAGATCAAATAGTACAATCTTAATTTTAATTGCAAGAATTAGTTTATCAAATATATTTTGAATCACAGAACTAATCCAGATTAGTATCACAGTGAGATATATAAACAGCATGTTGCTTGAAACACAGAAAAATCTTCACACACAAGACTTTGAGAGCATGGTATATGCCAATTTTGACATTTATAACTGTGTGAAGCCCAGTTACAGCACCACACCTTCACTAACATTACAAGTAACCATCAATGTATTCATAAGTAGCTCTAATACATGAAAACTACATATGCATATGTATTTCAATGTTGAAATGAACAAAGTTTGCTTACACTGTATTTCCTTTGATCAGCTTACACAAAACATTTGGCAGTTTTTGTGGCTCAGTAAACTTAATCATACCAAAGACCTGGTCGAAACAATACAAGCCACACAATGGAATAACTCCAGTATACTTCATATGTATCTGGCACAAAATAGCGTTATTTCCAGGGCTAACAATAGCAAACAATCTTTTCATGGCATCAAAGTAGAAGCCCAATTTGACAGTTTTCTCTGTCTCTTGGTCGAGGTCAAGCACCGGGATGCTGCGGGGCAATGTTTCTCTGTTAAAACCATTCCAAAACTCAAGGGCAATCTTGTTGCTCCTGCGCACCAAGTATGCACAGCAAGCTTTGGTATTGTCACAAAGCAATGCGGAATCATTCTCTGAACCATGTTTGCACACTCCTACATCACACAATAACTTAGAATCCCCAAGTTTGCCAAAAACATGAAAGTATAGAATTGTCTCCCAGTAAATGTGAGGAAGTAGTGGCAAGCACTCATCAGCCATGGCTCCTTCCAGAGTGTCCAGCCTCTGAAAACTGGTAGTGATCTGACATGCATTATTTAGATTGGCCATTTTGCACTTTCTGTGGACTATTTCATCCCTGCCAGACAATACAGCAATTTTTTTGTGGCATGTAGCTGGGTTGAATCTGGCCTTAAAACCTGGAAATTATAATGGGAAAAAAAATAATGCCACTCATCTATTTATTTTTATTTAAAATAAAACATTATACAGAACTAGAATATAGCATTGCAAACAAAGGAAGGAAGACAAATTAAGATCACAATAAAAAGGCACCATTTCAATCATTTTTTTGTTTTTAAAAGCACATTAAAATTTCAAAAAAATAAGATATAATGGCGTAAAAGAGGCTGCTAGATCATCCTTCACCAACTATTATATAGAAGAAGAGGACTCAAACAACAAGTAGTGACAGGTTTAAAAAAAAAATCAATCATAAGAAATGGATTAATTACATCAAAATTCTTAATATGGTTTTAGTAAAAGTAATTAGAATTAGCTGAGTAATAATGCATTAATAAAATAAGTTTAGCGACCATTTTTAATGTAACATTTATGCTGCAAATTTCCTTACATTTAACATTTAAACAAAAATCTAAATTTTCATAATTAAGAGACAAGAAGGAGGGTAACAAAGATAACAAGTTTAAATTCAATTACATTGGGTTAGTGAAATGAGCACAAATCTCTAAAACGCAATTCTCAGGATCTTTAAGCTTGGTAGATAAATTCAAAACTACTCAGCTTGCCCCCCTCGAACTTACAATGGATGTATGGAAGAGTTCTCAAATTTCGACCAATCATTGGATACTTTAATAACACATCATCAGTGCTAGCTTCCAAAGTCATGTGATACTCTGTGTCTCCCCAGGGCAGTGCCATAACATAAGATGTCATACTTCCAGGAAGTTCTACAGATGTGCTAATGTCAAGACCTTTAGCATCCTTGGTTCTAGCTGACAATCTATTTTCAGGTTTAATAAGAGAGAGAGACAGTTTAGTTTACAGGCTTCTCTGCATATGAATAGCCTTACTGAGATACTTTAAATGAAAATTGTAGTGCTAAATATCATCTCAAGAAAAATTGTAATGTACATTTACTGTATAAAGTAAAGAATAAACAGTATTAGAAGAAAATACAAATTCTGCATAGACATTAATTTTTTAAAAACAGATTCCCCGTTCAGTCAAAATGATGTATATTTACCAATGTTAAAATAAATTGTTAAAGGGATCATTTTTGTAAAATTTTTAGTTGTCATATTCTATGCCATCACCTTTAAGCCTCTGAGACATTTATAACTGCATGTAGCACAGTTCCAGCACACAACCTTCACTAAAAATGAATGACAAGTAACCGTCATTATAGTGTTAAGTAGAATTAATAAAATGCTAGAGGATTTGGTGGTGGAGTGGTTAGAACATTCTGTTTTTCAGGCAATGTTGAAGACGCATATTTTTAATCAGGATTTAAAAAAAAAAGGGGGGGGGGATATTTGTTTGAATGAGTAAAGATGGTTGATCAGTTTCAAATTATAATGCCTACTCTATATGTGGAAGAAAAGAAAACCATCTTTATGCTTATTCTCACACAGCAATGGCATTGAAAGTGTATACTTTGTATGTTTTTGAAAGACTTCAGCTATCTTAAAAACATTTAATAACTTACATGATCTTATTAGCATTTTTAATTGCCTTCCATTTTAATTCAACTAAGGCAGGACCACCTGTGACTGGACGATGATGAAACTCTGTGAACACAGGACTGGTCAATTCTGTCAACAATTAAATATACTTAAATTTTGAATGGTAAAACTACCAGGCTATACATTATTTTTATTACTTGTAATTGCTATCATAAAAAAAAAAAGCTATAAAATTTACATGACTTAAAAAATAGTTAAAGGGAAGTATTAGCAAAAATTCCACAAAATAGAACAAAAGTTTAATGAACATGTCATTATAATAAAAAGAACACTTGAAATGTACACATTTCTTAACCAAATGCATAAAATAAAATAACTGAACTAACCAGGAAATTTAATTACAAAATAAATGTGAGATAAAGAAATGTTTTATGCTTTTTTTTTTAATTAATATTCAAGTATTTATCTTACTGTTTTCCCTGACAAAATCTAGAGTTGCAACATATTTGGTTACTTCAACTTCACCAAATTTTGGCTGTCTGGGAATGAGTTTGGCTTTCATGGTCAATGCACGTGATTGGATAGCTGCTACTCTGATTAAAAATATAAAGATAAATTAATTTCTAAGAAGGCTATCTGATAGTGTGGAAGGAATGTTATCCTGGTTTACTTTGCATTTTTGAGTATATAAATTAATTAATGCATTCTGTTATAGGAACTGAAGTATAAAATTATAACATTTGATCTTTAACTAGCATAGCATACGCCGCTATTTTGCAGGGGCCGGTCTTAGGGCACTGCAACCTATGTGACCATAGTGGGCCCCACACTTTCTAGTTGTAAATTATTAAATTAAACCATTTTATAACATAACAGATTTCCCGTGGCTTCCTGATTTACCAGGAGCTCCTGGAAATCTCCTGAAATTGAAAAATATACGAAAAAGTCCTGGAAATTTTCAGAAATTATTAAAATCTTTTCAAAACTCATACCAATCTCCTGAAATATATAGATAACCATTGTAATTTTGGGGTGTCATTCAATATGGAAAACGGCAATCCTACGCACAATAAAAAGAAAATGGCATTATGCAATACCCATAATTGATGAATCTGGTGAAAGAAGCTTCTCAAACTAATAAGGTCAACAATTCTCATAGATAGACTGAAAAATTTGGTAATTCTTGCTATTGATCTATGTAGGAAATAGAATTTTTATGATATACCGTAGACTTCGCTACACGCAAGGCTCGTAAAGAAATTCTGTACGTAGTAAAGAATGAATAAAATGCAAAGACAAATTTATTTTCTAATACAAACTCTTAATTTTCACTTATTATCCGTATCCCTACCCAAACTTGGCCCCACAAAATCTGTTTTGCATAGTGCCCAACAATGGTTAAGTTTGGCCCTGCTATTTAGTAAAAGTAAAGTAAAGTTCCCCTTTCAGACCTTGTGGTCTATAGGGCAGATGATGTAAAGGTCATCTGTTTCTGTGGCCTACGGTTAACGAGGGTGTCATGTGGCCAGCACAACGACCAACCGCCTTTACTTTTCCCTAACTAATGTCAGGTACCCATTAGAGCTGGGTGGACTCAGAGGCGCCCGAAGATCCCGAAATTAAAAATCCCAGTCTTCACCAGGATTCGAACCCCGGTCCCCGGTTCGGAAGTCAAGCGCTTTACCGCTCAGCCACCGCGCCTCCCTGCTATTTAGTGACTGGTGAATAAAGAGTAGATTACTTGTTCTCCCCCCCCCCCCCCTCTTTATTTTTTTTTGCGGCTAAAGTGGGGTAACTCTAGCCCGACTTGCAGAAATAAAAGAGTGATCTTTCCATGACTTCTTGGTCACAATGGTTAAGGGTCCGTGAATACTACTAGTCCCACCCCCCCCCTCTTTTTTTTTTCGTCCCTAAAGTTATGTGGGGTAACTCTAGTCCGACTTGTCTTTTCTTTATTTCTTGGTGTCCAAACTGTCCAAACTGTTGAGTCATGAAGAGAATTATATATATATATATATAGATTCTGCAGGATTATGGAAGATAGTAAACTTTCTTTTGTTTACAATAAACAGGTGTGGCCTACATACTTTGTAACATGTACTACAAATAAAGTTAAGCTTTTCTAAAATGAAATTGAAGGCTTCAGTTTTTAACTATAAGTTTAAGAAACATTTCTTTTTATTTCCTGACAAATATATTTGTGAATTATTGCAAATGATAATAAATTCAACTTACTTTTCTTGAAGAGATGTTATATCCTGTTGATAAATATTTTTTACGAATTATAGTAACATTATAGATAAGCACATAACTTACATAAAGAAAAAAAATTAAATCAAATCATCATACTAAAATGATTGTAACACTACAAAGAAATATCAAATTTAAACAGAGGCAGGTAAGCAATTAAGTTCCCTTTGGTTGATAAAGTATAGGACCACCAACCAAATGACTAAACTTGCCTATTAAAAGTCAATAAACTTATTTGAGCAGGAAAAAATTAGAAATCAAATATATCAGGATCATAACCTAGCATATGATTAGTTATTCAAAAGAACTTGGGTGGTGATACTGAGCACTATCTTAGCTCTATATACTTTCAATATTTTTTATAAGTCACTGATTCAGTTTATAAAGAAGGATAAAATCTGTTCTTGTCATTTCTTTAGATTATTTTCAATTGTGTGTACCCAAATTTGATTTATATGTAAAAGTTTTCCACTGTCTATACTTTAAAACCATTGTAATGCTGCAACACATAAGAACTATTAAGAAATTGAAAAAAGCAGCTAGAGAGCTTGAGTTCTGTACAACTTACATTTATCACATCAGATCCTGGTTGAAGAGCATTGACAGACAGCACATCATTGACTTTATCTTCAAGCAATTCCAAAGTCAATGTCTGGGCCTTGACTTCAGAAGACAAGCTAAGACATTGCTTGACAGATTCATGGCGCTATAATTAGAACAAAATGTATTCAATGATAAAAAATAAAGCATTTCACTAGAGCTATCTTAAATTTTAAAAACCTAATACTGGATAATATGGTAATTACATTGCTTTTCAATATTTATTTTCTTAAAATTCAAAAGTAAGTTAGATATGATTAGATTCATAGCTATGGATGATATATGCACGTTTTTTCATGAGTTGGCTGAGTTTTAAAATTTGGTAAATGGCTAAGCTAAAAAAGTTAGAATTTATAAAAGGTGCTAAAAATCAGGTAAATGCTTTATTAAAATAGTGTTAAATTTTGTTGTTGTTGTATGCATATAATATAGTCTCTTTGTGACATGTCTAATGATAATTGGTAGCAGTTGCTTATTGATGTGCACAATTTCTCCATAGCAATGTAAATGTGAGCTGTAATGTCTGTTTTCATTCATTCAAAATAAATAGCTAACAAGTGTTAATTGACTTTCACCTACTTAAATATCTGCATTTACATTATTGCTTGCTTATCAAATTAGCCATCTGAGAATTTCCACACAGCAGAAAAAAAAATTTCTTCTATAAGAAATTATTTTAATTTTGATATTTAAATTTTTATTTAAAAAATAATAATAATGATCTAGGAAAGTAGGTTTAAATATTCTTTTATTATTTTCAGAGGGCAAAGGCAAATTTATCTTGCAGATTTAGAGCATAAAACTCAATGGTTTAGGAGTCTAAATGGCTATAAATGTGTTGCTTTCAGATATGTACACATATAGGCTGGCTTAGCAACAGATTTAATGAAAACTATAACAAAAAAACAAAAATCCTGACAAACCTGCTGACTTAGAATGGTCAGTAAAGCTGCCTCTCTTTCTCCCACACATTCATTAATGTGACTACATATTGACCTCACTTCTCTCATTCTTTCCTCGGTTTCTTCCTGAAATTAATCCAAAAAGAATCAGTTAAAAAAAAAATGGTTTTCAATAAAGAGCAAACTTTATTTTTTTGTTTTGTTTAATTGCTTTTCTATAGAATGTCCTATCTCGCATGGGCAGTCATCCACTGAGTGAAATGGAGACAAAACATCCTATGAGATTCAAAGGGCATATCCATTGGCAAGACAACTAAACATCCTATGAGATTTGCAGGACATATCCTGTGGCAAGACAACTAAACATCCTATGAGATTTGCAGGACATATCCTGTGGCAAGACAACTAAACATCCTATGAGATTTGCAAGACATATCCTGTGGCAAGACAACTAAACATCCTATGAGATTTGCAGGACATATCCTGTGGCAAGACAACTAAACATCCTATGAGATTTGCAGGACATATCCTGTGGCAAGACAACTAAACATCCTATGAGATTTGCAGGACATATCCTGTGGCAAGACAACTAAACATCCTATGAGATTTGCAGGACATATCTTGTGGCAAGACAACTAAACATCCTATGAGATTTGCAAGACATAAACTAGGGAAGGCAACTAAACATCCTATGAGATTTGCAGGACATATCCTAGGAAAGGCAACTAAACATCCTATGAGATTTGCAGGACATATCCTGTGGCAAGACAACTAAACATCCTATGAGATTTGCAGGACATAAACTAGGGAAGGCAACTAAACATCCTATGAGATTTGCAGGACATATCCTAGGAAAGGCAACTAAACATCCTATGAGATTTGCAGGACATATCTTGTGGCAAGACAACTAAACATCCTATGAGATTTGCAAGACATAAACTAAGGAAGGCAACTAAACATCCTATGAGATTTGCAGGACATATCCTAGGAAAGGCAACTAAACATCCTATGAGATTTGCAGGACATATCCTGTGGCAAGACAACTAAACATCCTATGAGATTTGCAGGACATAAACTAGGGAAGGCAACTAAACATCCTATGAGATTTGCAGGACATATCCTAGGAAAGGCAACTAAACATCCTATGAGATTTGCAGGACATATCCTGTGGCAAGACAACTAAACATCCTATGAGATTTGCAAGACATAAACTAGGGAAGGCAACTAAACATCCTATGAGATTTGCAGGACATATCCTAGGAAAGGCAACTAAACATCCTATGAGATTTGCAGGACATATCCTGTGGCAAGACAACTAAACATCCTATGAGATTTGCAGGACATAAACTAGGGAAGGCAACTAAACATCCTATGAGATTTGCAGGGCACATCCTATGAGATTTGCAGGGCATATCCTAGGGAAGGCAACTAAACATCCTATGAGATTTGCAGGACATATCCTAGGGCAAGACAACTAAACATCCTATGAGATTTGCAGGACATAAACTAGGGAAGGCAACTAAACATCCTATGAGATTTGCAGGGCACATCCTATGAGATTTGCAGGGCATATCCTAGGGAAGGCAACTAAACATCCTATGAGATTTGCAGGACATATCCTAGGGCAAGACAACTAAACATCCTATGAGATTTGCAGGACATATCCTAAGGCAAGATAATTAAACATCCTATGAGATTTGCAGGACATATCCTAGAGCAAGACAACTAAACGTCCTGTGAGATTTGCAGGACATTATAGTCACATATCCTAGGGCAAGACAACTAAACAGCAGCTCAAGTCAATGGACTAGTCGAGTTCTAGATCTAGAATATATATAGATCTACATTCAAGTATTCAGATCATTTCTTTTTGCCAACATCACATAACATAAGATATGTCGACTCTGTAGATCTAGATCTAGTAGGCCAACATATGATTAAAATAAGTTACAAATAACTCATCATAGTAGGCCTTGTGTAGATAGAATTGTATTGCGATAACAGTGTACTACGTTTGACTTTTTCTTAGTAATTATTTCGAATGAAAAATATAAAAGTAGGCCATGGAACTATACTAATGGAACACCAGCTTCGAGTTTTTTACAAAGCCAAAGAGAGTCGAAGTGCCGTCGCGCATCATTTTTGCGCATGGTGCAATGTGGAGAAATCCATGATGATGCCAAAGAAGAGATTTACTCCGTCAGTCCCTTGCAATGGGTGTAAAACTTTCGTACGCTCTATTTGATTAGATGTGTAAAAACTTCATCCATTTTCTGACTATCTGATATAATAGATAAAATTTTCCCGAATAAGAGATCGTCACAAAAGTTTTTTTTTTTCGACCACCCTATAAAATGCCACATTTTTTCAAAAAAATAGAATCTAAATTCCGAAAATACAATCTTTCAGTGTTTCTGTGTTTGGTTTATTTACACTAAATCTGGTTGAAGACCTGTCTACCGTTCCTCTAAATGCGTATTTGTTATGATATACTAAATTGCACGAAATAAAAATAAAAATAGGAGGCCTAATACAGTTTTGACACTCCAAGCTACGCATTTCTAATCGTTTTTTTTATTATTATTATTATCGAAAGGACTAGGCTATAGGCATACACGTCTCGTGGGAAACAAAGAAAAAGTTCATCTCGGTAATATTGTAGCCTAAATAAAATGACAAAAAAAAACAACTATAGCCTAATCTAAAATGAAATAGATCTAGAGCTAGATTTTCTTGGACGAATGATACAAAATAAGTATAAATAATAAGTCATAGTCATATGAATCTGATAGATCTAAAACAAATACTGATAGTCATTCATTAATTAATTATTAGAATTACTGGACTACAAACTGGGTATTTTTATTGCCAAAATACAATGTATTTTATGTGTATTTATTAAAAACAACAACCAAAAATTAAGCGTTCGACGCAACTAGATCTAATATTAATAATATAGATTCTGGTTCTAGATCCAGAAAGCTACTTCTCTAATTCAGTTTTCTAGTTTAATTCTAGTTAGATCTAGATGTCTAGACCAGTAGATCTAAATCAAGCCAGGGTTTTTGTCATGGAATAGATCTATAAACCTGCAGCCGCCTACTGATCACGATATGACAGATACTATTGATGAGATACTCTCTCTACTTATATATTTAATATAATAGACATCTAGATCTAGTAATCTAGTAGATCACAGTAAAACTCAATGTGTACTTCCGACTTTAGCTCAACAAGTCTACTCCAAAGTATACTAGTAAAGTCACAAAGTGTAAAGGATCATTATATATTCAAATAAAAAATTTATAGGCCTAAAATGCCTAAATGAATCGAATAATCAGTCACTGATTTGACTAATCTAAATTGTTATTTTTTAAATGGCAAGTGTTATTGATGACTTCTGACTTGTAAACGAGTTGCAGAGATTCTAGCTTTTATTTTGATGACATGTTACGATATATCAATGATATTTAGATAAATGCAAGTACCTAGAGGAACAGAGAGAAGGACCATTTAATATAAGGCAAAGAAGTAAGATGTTTATAATCCATCAAACTCACAGAGGACTTGTGTCGGCATTTCATGCATTTACAGAAGCTACAAACTATGCTACAAAAATGATAGGCTTGTCTTTGATTCCTAAGACTTATGAGGAATGCTGTTTCCAGAGGCTACTCAGCCCCAGCTGTGACCTACATATTATGCCACACTGAGCACAGGCATAACCATTGTCCACCTGTGGTAGAATCAGTTTTTTTTTTTTTTGCCATCTACCCTCGGCAATTAATTTTCATTGGTGTATACCACACCTTTGTAAGTGACCTCCTGCTGTCTCGTTCTGAAGCTGTATGCAACCAGGTGCTCTCTTATTCTATGTCAGTTAAAGTAAGTTGGCGCCTAAGCATTTCTGTGGTACCTCTTTACGTGCATATGACATGTTAGGCAAATGGTTTAGCCTATCGGAATGCCATTTCGGAAAGTATAGGTGCTTAAAATGAAACTCCAAATATCTGGACTTTCAGTTACCAAGAAAATAAGCTTAGGATTCAAAGAGACGACACTGGCATTTCAGCTAAGATGATCAGTGAAATTAATAGCAACTTTAATTGCAGTCCACCAAACAAGATAAAAAAAAAACAAGTGTGGCTTCAATAGCATTGATGATATTAAATTTACTTTTATCTCATTTACTAGTATTACTATTTCATTGACTATGGTTTTTTATTGTCAAATAGGCATAAGTACATGTAGTAGTTCCTGCAATTTGATGAAAAATAATAATTAAATTGTGTATAGTCTATATACAAATGTTTATAAGAGATCACAGCTTAGCTTAATTTACTTAATATTTTAAAACTATGATTTTGTGTTCTGACTCTACTCTAAATAAATTATATTTTATTTTAAGAATGCAAAGTTGGAAATTCTGTTCTGCTGAAAAAAAATTATTAAACTAAAGTAGATGTTTATGGTTCTTTTGTATTTATTTTTAAATTATTTATTCATTAAAAATTAATTGCTCATTAACATTTACTTGAAGTAAAGATCAAAAACACAAATTCAATACATGATCAGCTCCCAATTCAAGCAGATCACAGCCCATCACTTAAATGTATTTACTGTCAATTCTACAGACTATTCATTTCAAAATGTTGCTTTAAATTGTTATATGACACAATCAAAGTACTGGTACCTCACATTGATGTAGGACTAAAGCAGCTGAAATAATGACAAATTTTCATTCACTAACTTGTACTGTCATTTATTATCAGACGTGTTAAAACTAATGACCTGTATATATAATTGATTAAGCAGGAGCATCAACAAATCTTGAACAATAATTGTCTACAGAAAAACTTTATTCTTATTCCAACTGTATACATTTACAATGTATTTAAACAAGTTAATTTATACAAATCTGTATGGCCTAAAGATTATGGTGTATTTTGAGCATTACATGAAAATAGTGTACTCATTTTTTAAATATTCTGGGTAATAAAAATTAACAACTAATATGATACAATAAAATTGAAGCATTAGTCAAATAAAAAAAAAATTCACTCAAGATCTATGTGAACTCTATGCTTGAAAAAAATCATTTTGAAATTAATTTAAAAAAAAAAAAATAAATTATGGTTCTTTAGTCAATGGAATGATAGCAGCAATTATTTTACAATTTCATGATTATCCATTAATCTCAATATACTTATAACGGAAAAATAATTCATAAGGTTTAGATACAACCATTTGAAATAATGATTATAATTATTTTCTTAATTTGCTTAATTCAAATCTAATATAAACAAGATTTCCTCTGTCAAGAAAATTATGAGGGAACAACATGCATGTTCTTCTCAGTAAGTTTTGCAAAGGGAATTAAGAATATATGATGTTGCTTTTTTTTGCCAACATTTTAAACCTTCGCACCAGGTTTTAGTTTTAAGGAGAATGCACCATATTTTATGTTTACTTTTGATAGATTCTTATTTTAATTTTTAAAAAGTAAAATTTCCCTTATATATCTTGCAATCTATGGGGCAGATGATATAAAGTTTATCAGTTTCTGTGCCCCATGGTTAGCGAGGGTGTCATGTACCCAGCACAACAACCAACCACCTTTTGAAAAAAAATCCCATTTCAGACGTCACAATCTATAGGGCAGATGATGTTAAGGTCATTTGATTCTTTGGCCAGTGCATCATGTGGCCAGCACAACAACCAACCATCTTTACTTTCCAAAACAAAAGTCAGCTACCCATTAGAGTTAGGTGGACTTAGGGGCCAAAAATCTAAAAAAATTTTAACCCGAGTCTTCACAGAGATTCAAACCCATGACTTAACCATTCAGCCATGGATCCCCAAACTGCCTTTACTTATTCCTTACTATTGCCATGTATCCCTAGCCTTTTGAATTCTGAAATTGAAAATCCCAGTCTTAATTGAACCCAGGAACCCTCAGTTCAGAAGCCAAGTGCTTTACCACTCATTCACTGCACTCCCTATTGTTTTAATGGGGCTCAGATTAATAGTTTTCAAGTACAATATCAAACAGATTTAAAGAAATACTAAATCCAAACCTGTTGGCTGAATGACAGGATATACATAAATATGTATAGAGCTTACAGTATAATATATATATCTTAAATTAAAATTGGTCCAAGACTTTTATTTTGCAACATGATGGGATTTTCCTTTCTGGTGGTGCTATGCAGGAGTCCAAGAATCTCATCTTTTCTCATAACAGAAAGTTATCTAGTTATAAAAATAAATAAAAGGATTTTAAAAAAATAAAAATATGTGTGACATATGTGTTGACCATGCTAAACGTATATATGTTATTAAGTATAATTATATAATTTTGCTATTCTAAAAATAGTCTGTACCTAAAAGGAGCTACTGTGTTAATGTGTAGACATGGCCCTGACCTTAATAGTTATGAATTATTACTAAAGGTGAAGGCAGATATTCAGTTAATTTGATGGACATTGCACTCATCTAAAAGCAACTATTACATACATTATGATTTACATTTTCATGGAAAACTAGTTTTTCAAAAATACAAGTACTTCAGCTTATGAGAAAAGTGCATAGGGAAAAATTGCAGTACCTTACCTTTAAGAGGTGCAACCAATCATTGACTTGTCAGGAATGCATGCCTTTTTCTTGCATTTCCAAACATAACTGTAATTATACAATTAGGCATAATGGCTAATTTCTTTTGAAAACATTAAAATTAAAAAAATAATATTATTAAATTGAATACATTGTTGTATCAAACATACAAATTATCAGACATAATTTTGCTTAATTTCATCTAACAGTTTATTGTAAAGGAATGGCCTGCACAACAGCCAAGTATATTAGGCATTCATGAAAGATGAATTTGCTTAAGAGTGTTATAAAAAAAAACTAGAGAAAAATGTTAAATTCCATCCCCGATATTTGGATGTTGCTTGACCATGAAAATCACACTTCATAAAATATCTTTTAGATAACTAAAATAAAAATTGTATAGTAGTACTTACAATAAATATTGAATGGATGCCAATATTATTAATGTCTGCCCAGAGAGTAGAAATAGTATAAGTATGATCCTTGAGCCATTCTGGTACATCATCAGAACTGGTTGGCATGGTTCTACTTGTTAATAACTGAAACATTACAAACATTTTTTTAAATTTATAATTTATCACAGACTAGAATAGAAATGTTGCCAGGAAAAATACCAATGGTTAGAATGCACCTGATGATACTTTTGTAGCCTTAAAATGCACCAAAACTTCATTCATTAAATCTGATAAGAAACATATATGTATCACACAAGTCCAAGTTGATCAGAGTGTCATAGCAAATAATTAACTAGATATGAGAGTTTTATATTAAAAAGCTGAATTTCAGGGGATAGATCCAACTTGACACCACATCATTTATTATTTCATGAACTCATGGGTCTGGGCATGGCATGGAATGGGAACTATTATTTAATGTATGGGGTGTAGGCGAGGCATGGATTATAAATTGTCTTGTATAGATTAGATTGGGTAAAACTTCCCATCGAAGGTAACTTTTACTGATAGATCTGGATCAATTATAAATTTATGGGATCTAGGCCTGCATAAATTTTATATTTTATTTATATATTTTATGTACATAAATAACTAGTCTAGATTCTATAATTATATCTTAATAATAATTTTTGTAGATGTCATATAATATCTAAAATATTAAGTATAGATCAGTAGATTTAGAATTTTAGCTAGTAAATATTTTTATATTCCAAATCTAAACTGGATCTAGATCTAATTATTCTAGAAGACTAGTTGTCAAGATTTGACTACACTATGGCTAAGGCTAATGCACTAGCTAAGTAGGCCTACTAGATAGATCAAGAGACAGAGTACTAATAGTAATAGACTCTTGCCTCGTTGGGCCTCTAAAATCAGCTACAGACTTTAGAGACAATTTAGGAAGGTGAATTTCGATCCAATTCCAAGATCTACAAACTACAGGTTAGAGTCTAGCTAGAGATGCTAGATCTAGTTTAGAAGGCTGATCAATTAAAAATAAAATCAATCATTTCTAAAGTTTGTATTTATCTATTTATAATATAGAAATCTATGTCTACTATTTTAATATTTAAAATGATATATAGCTGATGATATTAATTATTTTAATAGAGACATTGACATACTAGTCTAGATTATTATTCGAGATGACCTCAGATGATGATAATCAACTGGTAGAGCTATAAGTCAGTATAAACTATAATATAATCACTGCATTCGTTTCATTCACTGTCTGTATCAATAATCATGTGATGTGAAAGTGAAGTCTAGATTTAGATCTAGATTAGATAGACCTGATAGAATTGATAGATTATAAATCTACTTTCTACTATTAAAAAGTATTATTATTATAGATCTACATCTACTAATATTAGTACAGGTACTAGATCTACAGGCAATACACTATTGATTATAGTGACTATAATTACCGTCACTATACACTAATATAATACTAGTAATACAGTTACAGTATAATACAGTCTATAGACTATAGTCTATAGTCAACTATAGTCATGATAGATAGATCTAGAGTTCTAGACGTAGACTAGATCTATAAAAATTCATATTGACCTCATGTATGGTCTAGATCTAGAGAAAATAGAGAGGAAATCATGACTTTATTAGATCTGTTGAGTTATTTTTAAAAAAATATCTTTTAAATAGATCTAGAACCATAGTCTAAGTCTGGGTATTGTAGATCTAGATTATTCTAGATATAAGAGATCTATAGATAAGTTCGGTTTTTTAAAAATGCGCATTCGAAATTTAAAATACCCAGATTTAAGTATTAATATACCCATATTGGTAGGGCCGCGTTAATCATTTATTAGATCTATTAAAACATGTCTATATAAAAGATATTATTATTAAAAAAATATATTATTATATAAAAGATATAGTTGTGAATATTTACTAAAAAAATTAAAATAATGAATTTTTTACTTTTGCCAATTAACACTCTGGCTGGCAAAAAGGATGACTCCTCAATACTGTGAAAAGACGCTAACTGCATGAGTTGGTTTGGAATTGTATTTTGTAAGACTAACTTTAAAAAAAAATATCCTTTAAGAGAATAAACGAAAAAAGTTTGTCAGAAGAAAAGCTGGCTGGACTACGCAAATAATGGACCAGCCTCTCTCTCTTGTTAAGAACATTGGTGACCGGGAAAAGTGGAGGATTTAGTTACGCGGGACAGATGATAATGATTTAATGTACATAAAAAAAAATCCAGATTTTGTGTAAAATACCCAAATGTGAAAATACTGAAAACAGCTATTTTAATGGGGTGGCCTTAAAAAAATAACTTTTGTGACGATCCCTTATTCAGGAAAATTTTATAAATCACAAAACATTGTGAGAAAATGGATGAAGTTTTTAGAGATCTAATAAAATAAAGCGTAGGAAAGTTTCACTCTCATTGAAGGTCAGTCCAAGTGACTGGAGGAGTAAATTTCTTCTTTTGCATCCTCCTGAATTTCTCCATATTGCACCATGCGTGAAAATGATGCGCGACGGCACTCCCCTAGTAAAAACTAGGAGCTGTTGTTCCATTAGTATAGTTCCATGAGTAGGCCTACTCCAAACAGTCCAATTTTTTATAAGCCCTATCCTATTATGTATTGGTTTTGTTTTTAATCCGAATTTTACAAAGGATCAGGTACAAACTGGATGTCAAAATCAATCATGGTTTTAAAATGCAATCCGGAGAACAAATTGTGTGCCTTATAATAAGTAGGGCCTATCTATTCGTGCGTGTCCACATATGTAAAGTTTGATAATGCATCAAAAAGTTCTGCATCTAGCGGTATAAACACTACACTTCGTAACCCTAACCCTGAACCATAATTTACAATGAAAAAATAACAACTTCATGAAATGCTCAGAAGGACACAAAGACAGAGGCACATTTCTTATTCCATACACTAGAACAAATTCATGTAAGTGCTCCTTCTTCCCTAGTGCCATTAGAGAAATGGAATGGGTTGCTTGAAACAGACAGGAAAACCAACGACCTAGCAGAGTTGTCATTGATTAACATGCATGACTAGATTGACACATGAAATGTGTAGAAGGTCCTTTTTTTTCGGGGGGGGGGGTAATAATGTACGTCTGTAATCTATAATTATGTACTGGTTTCCCGATACCTCCCCCCCCCCCCGCCATTTTCCCTCAACCACTTCTACCTGTTCCTCTTATTATTTCATTTTAAAAAATAACAATGTGGGTTCCAGAGAGTAGGCTTGTAACATACTGAAATGTGGTTTGACTGACAGAAAGACTGTTCAACTAATCATCATAATATCCCTTTCCTTATCAAGGTGTTAAAATGCATTAGGCCTACATGAGCTGCCGCTGGTGTATCTATATATGACAAATCGGAAAGTAGCGTAGTGTCTTAAAATTATAATGACATCTGTATTAGTGTGGATTACCTCTACAGTCTTCAGCAAATTTTGTACAGTCTTCATTGCATTGTTTAATTCTTTTTTCTTGTTTTTAATTTGACGCCGAATGCTCTCAACTTTATCCTGAGGAAAAAATATATATGTATATATATATATAGCCTATATATATGAAGAGGCATTAACATTAGTGCTTATTGCAAATAATCATATAGGCCTTGTAAGGCAGCATTTACACTCTACGGTTTTGATTATCCGTGAAAACTGAAATTGTTTTGGTCGTGTCTTGTAGCTTTCATAATGGGTGGGATTTTGCCGTGCCGTATCTAGATACTTTTTTGTATTGTGTTTGGTAAAATGAATCGTAAACAAATTATTGCTTTATGATTAATTTATATCTCTCATGGCCATTCGACTAAAATCTTTCTATTGTGAAAGCATGCATTCAGTCATCTATAGACCCTATATATAATTCTCTTCATGGCCTAGCCATTCCTGACACCACCAACAAGTCATGGAAATATAACTCTTATTTCTGCAAGTTGGACTAGAGTCACCCCACGTAAATTTTGCGGCGAAAAAAAAAGAGGTCAGGTGGGGGGGGGGGAGTACAAGCTATCTTCTCTGTATTCACCAGTAACTAAATAGCAGGACCAGACTTAACCATTGCGAGACCCTATGCGAAACGGATTGCGCAGAGCTCATTTTGGGTAGGGATACGGATAATAAGTGGAAATTAAGAGTATTAGAAAATAAATATTCGTCTTTGCATTTTATTCATTCTTTACGAGCCTTGCGTGTAGCGAAGTCATACAGTATATCATAAAAATTATGTTTCCTACATAGATTACGCTCAGTAGCAAGAATTACCAAATGTCTCAATCTATCTTCGAGAATTGTTTACCTCAAGTAATACTTCATTAGTTTGAGGCGCGAGAAGCTTCTTTCACCAGACTCCATAATTACTGGTATTGTATAATGCCTTTTTTTTTTAAACGCACGTAGGATTGGCGTTTTCCATATTGAATGGCAATTTTGTCCAAATTTCAGGAGATTTTTATGAGTTTTCAAAAGATTTTAATAACTTCCGGAGATTTCCAGGACTTTTTCGTATATTTTGCAATTTCAGGAGATTTCCAGGAGCTCCTAGTAAATCAGGAGGCCCACTGCGGTCGCATAGGTTGCAGTGCCTTAAGGCCGGCCCTTCAAAATAGCGGCGTATGCTACGCCGTGTGTCGACTAGTATACATTATTTTGTCCAGGTGTGCCGGAAGTTCAGTCTCAAGACACGGTTGTTTCAAAGCGCTGGACATCCATTTTAGTAAATTTTACCGTCACGCTTTAATGCGACCGCTCCTATCCATGCTTTTTTTTTCTTCTTACGTCAAACTGTGTAGTGAAAGCAACCTAACGTCTGAATGGGGTAACTGCTGAGAAGGGGCGAATTTAAGTAAGTGGATGCCCCGGGGGAAGGATTTTTGTGGAGGCACCAACACTTTTAAGAAAGCTTTAAGAAAAATGCACTTTTTAATCATAATATTAATAAGGCTTGTCTTCGAGTCCAAAGATCAGTGAGGAATGCGCAGCCCTAACAGTTACCTACATATTTTGTCACATCCAGGGCAAGCATAACCATTGTCCGCAGGTGGTCGATTTCGATTTTCTGCGTCTGTCCTCGGCAGCGGATTTTCTTTTAGTCTCAAATGTGTATGCCGCGGCCTTTGTGAGTGACCTCCAGCTGTCTCGTTCTGAGGCCGCATGCAACCAGATGCTTGCTTAATAATAATAGTCCTATATCTAAAAGCAAACCATATTTTAGTAGAAAGAAATAGAGTAATGGTACATTTAATTTAAGTTTCCTTCTTCAAGCAAAAATAATTAATACGCATATTTTAGTAAGTTTGTGGAGGATTAGCCCCTGGGTTGACGCACTGGCGTAAATCCGGAACTGGCTTTTCTAACTATTCTTAACTATTCTATTATTCTTAACCACGACAATGTCGCCAATGTAAAATACAAAAATATTGTCGATAAAAATGTGAAAAAAGTATATTGTATAAAAAAAAATAGAGAAGTTTCTGACCCGTCGAATTCGATATATTTTCTCTCTCTTGTGGAGTCCCCGGGGCAGTTGCGCCGCCTGCACTCCTTTAAATCCGGCCCTGCTGCTAGATAGTTGCCACATTTTAACAACATAAAAGAAAGTCTACTAACAGTTTGAAGAAACACAACGAATAGTGTTTCCCCCATGACTAACAATGGCAATAAAAGAGTAATGTATACATATTTTCTCCCAAGCTTTTCTCTACTGTTATGCCTACAAATGTACAAAGTGTTGACCAGTTTCCTTAAATATTAATATATATATTAGATTTTTAGAAGAATAAGAAACAAAACATACCAAAATTCAAGATTTGTACTTTGAGATAGCGATCAAAAGGAATTGAGATCCGTTTCTCTAAATGATCTTTTTTTAATTTTTAGCTTTGTGAGTTAGCCCAATTATAGGAGAGAGAAAACGGAGTCACCATGGCATGGCATGAGAACATCACCTTGGTGATTCGTTGTCCCAAATAACACTGTGCATCACCTGTGGAACTAATTTACAACACCTAAAACGGGGTCTCGACAAACGTTTCATTGACAAATGGTTCACCGACTAATAGGAAAACTAAATACTCAATCCAGCTGATAATGGTTGTGGTGACACTCTCTCTCTCTCTCACACACACACACACACACACACACACACATACACATACATATATATATATATGGGCGTAGCCAGGGGGGGGTTTGGGGTTCAAACCCCCCCCCCCCCCGAAATGAAATCCCCCCCCCTTGGGGGGGGGGGATCGGAATTTAGTGAATGATTTTTTGCTTTGATTTTGTTTATTTTAGGTGATATTTTAATACTAAAAATTCAATTGCCCCAGCACAACCAATGGGGTTTTGAGTTTAAAACCCCTTACCAGGGGGTTTTGAGTTTAAACCCCCCTACCAGGGGTGATCGAGTTTAAAACCCCCTACCAGGGGGGATCGAGTTTAAAAAAACCCTACCAGGGGTTTTGAGTTTAAAACCCCCTACTAGGGGTTTTGAGTTTTAAACCCCCTACTTGGGGTTTTTGCAGTTAACCCCCCCCCCTCTTCTATAAAACAAAACAAAAATGCAAACGAAAATCCCCTAATTCCAAGAGCACAGTTAAGGGAGATTTTGATTTTAAAACCCCCTCCAAAATTTACGATAAACCCCCTCTTCAATATAAAAAAAAGTTAATTACTCACTCAAAATGTTATGAGCGTAGCTAAATGGGTTTCGACTTAGTTTTTAGTTTAAACCCCACTTCAGCGGGGTTTGAAGGTAAAAAATACCTCTTTAATAATAAAAACAAAGCAAATTATACACTCAAAATGTTTTGAGTGTAGTCAAAGGGGTTTTGAGTTTAAACTCCCCTCCAGTGGAGTTTTAAGCTAAAAAGTACCTCTTCAATATAAATAAAAGCAAATTACTCACACTAAAATCTATGAACGCAGCCAAAGGGGTTTTGAGTTTAAACCCCCCGCCAGAGGGTTTGAGGCTAAAAAATAAATCTTCAGTGTAAGAAAAAAAGCAAATTACGCACTCAAAATGCTATGAGCGTTGCCAAAAGGGGTTTTGAGTTTAAACCCCCATTCAGAGGGGTTTAATGCTAAAAATACCTCTTCAATATAAAAAAAAAAGCAAATTACACACTAAAATTATTTGAGCGTAGCCAATCCAATCGGGGGTTTTGAGTTTAAACCCCTCTTCTACAGATGGCGTTTGTTTAAAGTTTAAAACCCCTCCAGATGGTTTTGAGGTTAAGATCCCCCTACAGAGCATTTTCAGGTGGAAAACCCCCAACAGATGATTTTGACGATAAAACTTCTCTTTTCGATATAAAATCTAAAGCAAACTACAGTCACTTAATTCCAAGAGCGTATTCAAGAGTGGTTACACATTTTACCAGTGGCAGGGCTCCCTTAATAAACTGTAGTGAATAGTCATCTGCCGAAATTGAAAAACACTAAATGTGGCTCAACAAAGATGGCTAAGACAGATTTTAGTAGTCAGTTATAGAGATTGGGTTTAAATCAAGGAAATCCTATGCCGAACTGGGAGTCGACCCTTTAGTAAGATTGTGACAGAGCGACGCATGAAGTTTGCGGGACATGTTCTCCGACAAAATGAATTACGCATAAGAAGAGTTGCAATGATATCCTAGTACAACATGACGCCACTCATTCATTGAGGTCCTCATGGCAGGTGGGAAGAGGCTTCAGATATTACCAGTGACAGATTTTTATGGAAACAGCTTGACGTCAAATGCTCCGAACGGCGCGGTAGGGTCTAAGTCAGTAAGAATAGCACATTAGGTTTTTGAAATAAAACTTTTTAATAGCATGAAAATGCACTGTAGATACCTCAGAATATGCATTTTGTTGGCTTTCAATACCAGAAATAGTGCTTGGCGAAGCTCCGCGCTGGGGGAACTCCTAGCGCTCCCCCAGACCCCCTTGTTAGTATTGGCGGGGAATCTACAATTGTTCCACTAACTCATGGAAGAACCTATTCTAGGGCACAATAAACGTCTTCCGAAAGAATGAAGGGTCAGAATGCAATAAAGATTATGTGCCCCCCCCAAACCCCCCCCCCCCCCGAAAAAAATCCTGGCTACACCCATGATATATATATATATATATATATATATATATATATATATATATATATATATATATATATATATATATATATATATATATATATAGAGAGAGAGAGAGAGAGAGAGAGAGAGAGAGAGAGAGAGAGATTAATTCTTACCTGATTTGCGTAAGTTCCACTCTCATCTCCGGACTCTGTGTCTGTGCCATAACTGTCTTTTGCTGGGGTCAACCTGGACGACTTTGAATCAAACACTGGCGACAAACATCTCGACACGGGCATCGCAGACCTGCCCGGGTCCTTGA
Organism: Biomphalaria glabrata; assembly: GCF_947242115.1. Classification (NCBI taxonomy): domain Eukaryota; kingdom Metazoa; phylum Mollusca; class Gastropoda; family Planorbidae; genus Biomphalaria; species Biomphalaria glabrata. The sequence continues at coordinate 12,906,443 of NC_074727.1, forward strand.
TCACGTGATATTTTAAAGTACCTCTCATTGGATGCAACTGCCGGAAGCAAGAAAGGCAATACGTCAAAGAGCAGTCGGCGCAAATCTTGGACGCGACTCTGGCGGGATCGTTGTCGCAGACCTCGCAGAGGAGCGTCTCAGCGGGCCTGCTCTCCTTCACGCTAAGAATGATGTTCGCCAGCGACGTGTTCCTGGGGAGGCCGTTGATGCCTTCCAGCCCCAGCTTCACTTCTAAACGACAATTGGGGCAGAAAATAGTTGGCGGGAGCTTCTCTTCAGATCCACCTCCCTGAGAGCTCTGTTGCCGTCTCAGCGTGGATCTCTCCGAGACGTTAATCAGACATTGCTTGCAGAAGGTGTGTGCACATGGCAGTAAGATGGGTGTGTTGAATAAATCCAAACAAATGGAACAGATCAGCTCATCAGATATTCCGGTTGATACCGCCATCTTGTCAAAATGTTATTTTTCTCAAAGATTGACAAGAAGGCAACAGATATGACTCTCACGGTCCACCATCTTGTAGTTTCAATAATTTAGATAATTCATTCAATGTATTTATGAAAATAGCCTAACTAGGTCTAATTTTTGTTTGTTCTTGACTCCAGAATTTGTAGTATACCTGGCTCTCCGACAACTATCTAGAGTCTACATCGAGTTCTAAAAGTTGTTATCCTTTACGAGAGTCTCTCCATTTCAAAAATCTGAATCAGAACTAAATTTTTAAACAAACAAATATTTAGGTCTGTAATCTGGATATTTTGTAGAAATATTTAAAAAATAAATAAATAAATAAATTACATCCATTATAATAATATAAGACTTGTCTACATCCATTATAACATTTGCTTAAAGTTAGACCAATCTGAATAATTTGATAGCTTTCGTTAAACAAAAAAAGGATAGTATTTATGACATAGTTCTCTTTTTTTCACTCTCTGTCTCTGTTTTTCTTTAAAAATGCGTGTAATATTCTTCGGAAACAATTTAGCCATTGTTGTTTTTTCTATTTTAAACCAGCAAATTTTCATTAAAAAAGTTTTAATTATTCTACATATTTCCTTTTTTTTTTTTTTAAATCTTTCCCTTAAAAAAAAGAGCACTTAATCTTTTCTATCTCTCTCGCTCCTTCCCTCTTTTCCTCCTCTCCCACTTATCTCTCTTTCTCTCCCTCCCAATCTATGTATTCCCTCTGCACCAACACTATAAATAACACATGAGTTTGAAATCACATGGTTCTGAGCGCAATGAAAGTCTGATGTTATAGAAGCACAACATCTTTGTTTCAAATGTCTTCACACCTAACCCTAGGCCTAGGATCTATACACAACAAAAGATAGATACGCCTCTGTCAGAAAGATATCAAAGTTAGATAAAACCTTGACATCACCCCGTTGTTGCGAATAAACTTTATGTTCACTTGTACAATTGGGTTATCGGTTCTTGACGATCTGTAGTTAAAAAAATAACAACAAAACAAAAATTTAAAAAAAGCTCCTTCTTACACATACAGTCGGGTTCGAATACCGCTGAAGACTGGAATTTTAAATTTAGGGATTTTTTAGGGCGCCACTGAGTCTACCTAACTCTATGAGTATCTGACATTAATTGGGGAAAATCAAAGGCGGTTGGTCGTTGTGCTGGCCACATGACACCCTCGTCAACCGTGGGTCACTGAAACAGATGAACTATACATTATCTGACCCACAGATCGCAAGGTCTGAAAGGGGCTCTTACTTTTACATATATATTGCTTCATCAGCCTACACCACGAAGAAGTGTACACGACTCAGCATCTTTACAATTCAGAACCTCACAGAGTACAGTAATCAGCAAACCGATAGGGCAGAATCTTATGCTGTGTGCAAAGATAAAATGTATATGTTCTCTCTTCAATAAAAAAATGTGTGTATCTATACAACACAAACCAGATGTGGGACATCAGGTGAACTTAGCTGATGACTCAACTTGGACCAGATGTCACAAACCTTGTCTACGAAAGGCACATCTTGTGCACCATGATCAGGGTGCTAAAATAACAACTTCAATGTATCCGAAACAATACATTTAAAAAAAATGGAGGCAGATGAGACTAATTGACTCAGTGAGAGAGAGTCAGTGAACGAGAAAACTGAGAGAGATATACAGAGAGATAGACAAAGAGAATGAAAAAGAGAGAGAAAAAAAAAGCCATAAGAAAGAAATGGTGTGTTTGCTTTAAATAAATGCCGAATCACTGTCGTAAATCACAATGCGTCGTTATTCCTACTCCTGAAATTTTTAAATCACTTTTTTAAAAACATTTTGGCTCTATTTCCCATTTTATAGCGCCTTCGAGAGGTGAAAAACCCACTATTGGTTTTGTGTAGTCTGTCCATTCCTCACGTTTACATCTCATATAATAAAAACGCTATTAAAATGGCGTACTAAAAAATAGGTTCAACGGCACCTTTTGGTCTTCTGAAAGCGAACCATTTTGTTTTTTAAATTAAATATGCAAACTTTTTTCTTCATACAAATATGTTTACCATTTAAAATAAAATACTTAAAAGACTTATTTAGAATGTACTTGGGATATAAAAAAGAGACATACATTTTTTTGTTGTAACGTCAATAGCCTATATAATATTTGTTATTGGTCAAATAATGTTATTCAATAGTGATACACTGTGTGAGTGTGTGTGGCAATCAGTTGTTGCTATCACTTTGTTTATTTCTTTGTTTCTGTGTTCACGAGAATGCGTACATTAGGTGTGAGTGATGGCAGTCAATCAGGCTTTAAATGAGCTCTCTATAGGACAGAAGATAAGATTGTAGTCATTGATAGTTTATAGTTTACCTATAGTTTCATAGTTCCACACACGAAGATTTACAGCGACATTTTGTTAACCCAAAATACGCTTAGATTTAAATTTAAACAAGAAAAAGAAAAAAGATAACTTTAAAAAAAAAAGTTTATCGAGGGGAAAGAACCGCTAATTACTGCCCATTTATCTGAAAACGGCAGGGTTTAGCTCACTTTCTACTATATAAAACAAAATTAATTCATGAGAACTAATTGATTAACTAATAAGTTAATTTTTGGATTGATTCAAAACAATTAGATGTTTTATGTTTCAGAAGATATGAGTTTGTTGTGATTGTATTAAAGGACTTATAGACCAAATACCGGTTTTAGCAGTTTTAAATGGGGTTCACACGGAAAAAGGCGTGCCAAATGTTCTCATATGTATAACAACTTCTGATAATAAATAAACAACGGGATTGCATTAAAGCTTTTATATAGCAATAAACACATTTAACAAATATTGAAGTGATTTGCATATTTCCGTGATGCTGTCTGAACATTATAGCTGTGGATAGTACAATAAAGTAACGATAAAAAAACAGCATGCATGTCCCAACCAAAGTCACTTTTCTTTTTTTTTTTCTTCTTCTACTCCCGAATGGCGTACGTCAGAACGCTCACCATTGATAGCAGATGAAAAGTAAAATAGTGAACTCTTGTGTCTGCCTCATCGCTAACAGGGTTATATCTTACCGGGCAAAAGTGTTACACGTGTTGTAGGTTACTTCCAGAACCACTGTGCACAGTGACAGTTGGTTATTCTTCGGTGAGTCTAACGTGGGGCATGATTAAATAGGTCAAAACACGACCTTGATTTAAAAACAAAAATGGTCAGCTCACACCCATAGAGCTTTAGGCCCTATACACCTTCCTATTTTCCCAGGTACAGAAGCTCGTTTTGGATTGGAGTTAAAAAATAAATAGGCCTACGAGGTGGGGTTGGAGCGGAAATATGGAAGCTAAAAAATGTTTTTACGAGCATAAAAGTTTAATAAAAGTTAATTTAACAGCGTATGCTTGGGTCTTACTCCAACTTATTTCTTTTAATCGCTTTTTTTTAATGGATACTTAGGGGATAAAATCGTTTTTTTTTTAACAAAAGGTCTATTGTTCAAATATTCTTTCATAAACAGTAGACATAATCTATTAGGAAACAAATGCTAGCTAACACTACCCCCATCCCCCACACTCCCTTTTACTTAATAGGCTTCATAGAACATGATGGGCGATCAAAGGGCTTTAACTTCTCTTGCGTCTGACAGAATGAATATCTGAGGGCAACTGGATCTATATCCACTTAGTATCTAGCAATAGGTGACAGAAAACAACAGATGCGATTACATTTATATGCCAGATAAGCTGCTTCAATGTAACCCGAAACAGTCACATCACAAATAAGTGCAAATCTGAGTGTTTAATTGAGAGTCGCTTCGTCTTACCTCTAGCCTCGTTACTTTGTGTTATCTCTAGCATCGTTACTTTGTGTTATCTCTACCATCGTTACTTCGTGTTATCTCTAGCATCGTTACTTTGTGTTATCTCTAACATCGTTACTTTGTCTTATCCCTAGCCTCGTTACTTTGTGTTATCTCTAGCATCGTTACTTTGTGTTATCTCTAGCATCGTTACTTTGTCTTGTCTCTAGCATCGTTACTTTGTCTTATCTCTAACATCGTTACTTTGTGTTATCTCTAACATCGTTAATTTGTCTTATCTCTAGCCTCGTTACTTTGTCTTGTCTCTAGCATCGTTACTTTGTGTTATCTCTAACATCGTTACTTTGTCTTATCCCTAGCCTCGTTACTTTGTGTTATCTCTAGCATCGTTACTTTGTGTTATCTCTAGCATCGTTACTTTGTCTTGTCTCTAGCATCGTTACTTTGTCTTATCTCTAACATCGTTACTTTGTGTTATCTCTAGCATCGTTACTTCGTGTTATCTCTAGCATCGTTACTTTGTCTTGTCTCTAACATCGTTACTTTGTCTTGTCTCTAACATCGTTACTTCGTGTTATCTCTAGCATCGTTACTTTGTCTTGTCTCTAACATCGTTACTTCGTGTTATCTCTAGCATCGTTACTTTGTCTTGTCTCTAACATCGTTACTTCGTGTTATCTCTAGCATCGTTACTTTGTCTTGTCTCTAACATCGTTACTTCGTGTTATCTCTAGCATCGTTACTTTGTCTTGTCTCTAACATCGTTACTTTGTCTTGTCTCTAACATCGTTACTTCGTGTTATCTCTAGCATCGTTACTTTGTCTTATCTGTAGCATCGTTACTTTGTCTTGTCTCTAGCATCGTTACTTCGTGTTATCTCTAGCATCGTTACTTTGTCTTATCTCTAACATCGTTACTTTGTCTTGTCTCTAACACCGTTACTTCGTGTTATCTCTAGCATCGTTACTTTGTCTTATCTGTAGCATCGTTACTTTGTCTTGTCTCTAACATCGTTACTTTGTCTTGTCTCTAACATCGTTACTTTGTCTTGTCTCTAACATCGTTACTTCGTGTTATCTCTAGCCTCGTTACTTTGTCTTGTCTCTAACATCGTTACTTTGTCTTGTCTCTAACATCGTTACTTCGTGTTATCTCTAGCCTCGTTACTTTGTCTTGTCTCTAACATCGTTACTTTGTCTTGTCTCTAACATCGTTACTTTGTCTTGTCTCTAACATCGTTACTTCGTGTTATCTCTAGCCTCGTTACTTTGTCTTGTCTCTAACATCGTTACTTTGTCTTGTCTCTAACATCGTTACTTTGTCTTGTCTCTAGCATCGTTACTTTGTGTTATCTCTAGCCTTGTTACTTTGTGTTATCTCTAGCCTCGTTACTTGGCATTAATTGATTTTTTTTAATTTACGAAAACTAGCTAAAGGTATTACCTGACGAGTGAGCAACACCTAGTCCTCCTACGTAATAAGAATGAACCACACTGACCTACATATTCAATGCGTATTCACGTGTGCTAGGTATGTGTAGCAGTCAGGTCAGAAGCAATGAGCCAGGATTGAGCACAAGAAAAAAAAAGCGTAACTATTTGTGATGGGATTAGGCGTGGTGAATGTCACGCATCAATTGCAGTCCGCGTACGCCCTATGACCTATGTCTTCTGTCATTCGATGATCTGTTTTGGATGGACTTCATTGCTCTTGATAAAGGTTTCATTACATAATTAGGTCACCGAGAAGATGATAAATGAGAGTAAATAATGTATTATTGTTGAGAGAAATAATTGTTTCCTTACTTCACAACTACACAATTTAAAAAAACCATACTCACATACACAAACGCACATGTGATGAGATGATATCCATATGTGATATAAAGTTTAAAAAAAAATAAATAAATAAACACAATTTTCCAATCACTGGAATATCAGATCTATGTTTTTAGTACTGCTGTCCTACCTATGTTTCACTGACTGCCTCTACTCACCTTCAGGCATTGCGTTGCGGACGTGCTCACTGTTCATGGAGCTTTCAGATCGTGCGGCTTATTTTCCTACATACCTAGGAATTACAGCAACGCTAAACTAACCTACATATAAAGGACAAGTTCGTGTTCCTTAAACTTGTGTTCCCTTCCTACAGGAAAGTTTAGGCAGTAGGCCTATATATATATATAAGTCTATGGTTTAGGTGTTTTGCTTTCACGTTGTTAGCTTTATAATACAAGGCACGAGATATTCGAAAACACGAGGAAAAAAAAAACAAATAGAATCTAGAATAACTGTAGTAGAGAAAGTTTCACATCTTCTGAAACACAGGGAGATAAATATGGCAGTGACGTCCCCTTTGCTATCACAAAAGTTAATGTCTGGACTGGCACACTAGCGGATCCAGAACTTTGGAGCACTGGCGGATCCAGGGGGTGGGGGCTGTAGGGGCGCAAATACAACCGATCATCCTATTAAAAAGGACCTTTTGAATAATGTGTGTGTGACATAATATACAAATGGGTTAAAACATCAATATGTATCTTAGATTATATTCAACTAATTTTGTTCACAAACTATGATTTCACCATAAAAATAGGACCAGTCCCCCACCCCTCTCAGAGGGCTAGAGTGGGGAGGGCAGTAGAAGCAATCGCCCCCCCCCACCTCACCGAATCAGCTAAGATACCAGAAGTGTAGCGATATAATATAAAAATTATATAGTAATTCAACTAATTTTGATCAAAAACTATGATTTCTAAATAAAATTAGACCGCCCCCCACTCAAAGGGTTTAGGTGGGAAGGGCAGTAGATGTATTCGCCGCCCCACCCTACCCATAACAGTGAAACGACATAATATAAAGATCGGTTTAAATATCAATAACAAGTTTTAATAATAATTATATAGATATTTAATTGATTCTGTTACCAAGCTGTAATTTCTACAAATAAATTGGACCGCCCCCCCCCACTCGAAAGTTTATGGTGGTGGAGGGGGGGCGGGATTGATGCCATCGCCACCTCCCCATCCCACCAAAATCGGCCAACATACTAAAAGGGGGGGGGCGAAATAATCTAAAAATAGGTTTAAATATAAATAATTAGTATATATTATTAACGTAACTAATAAATTCGTATACAAATTGTGTGATTTCTTTAATAAAATGTGTCCGATCGCCCCTACCCCCCCCCACACACACTCACATACTGGATCCGCCAGTAACTGGCAACGAACTAAAAACGAGACACAATCACCCGGCCACGCCCAGTTGTTTGAAAGGTGTTCTCTTTTTAACAACAATGACTTTGCTGGTACATGTTTGTTGCGTGGCTGCCGAAAGCTTGCAGGAGATGGGAGGGGAGAACGATGATCAAAAAAGGTCCCAAGTTTATGAACTCATGTTGTAAAGTCCTCGTCAAGTTTTTAAACCGTAACTTTGTTGTTCTTGATATTGGTTTTTATATTTGGGACATGGACTCGGTCTGAAATGTTTTGTTTTTTTTCTGTTAACTTTTCCCGTCGCTACTTTTTATTGAACTCTAAGGAACGCGTTAGTTCTAAATATGCCAGTGTTGTAAATTGATTTGTAAGCACAACACATACACAGCCAATCAAATAAATTAACAAGATTACTTTCTGCAATCCTGGGATTGGTTACTGCTTTATACATTTTTACAAAGCTTACATCAACTCATTCGGTCTGTCTGTCATTCTAGCTGTCTGTTAAAAAGTGTGTACCCGTTATTGCTCCCACAACTATTTTAACAGCAACAAGGGAAACTAATACTTCAGTCTTCACATATGTGGCTAAATGTGTCGGGTTTAGTCCCCTTAAATAATTGTTATCGCATTCTCCGATCAAGTTGATAGTTGAAACAATTATTTATTACAAATAAAAATATTCAATTTGTCAATTATTTATTGATAACTATTTTGATTGATATTGAATAAGGGAAATAACTTGTACATTATGGTATATATTGTTTTAAAGACGAAGTTCTTTTTCTTTAGATAAGCTTAGTTTAAAAACGATTTTTTATATTTTGCTTTTTATAACTAAAGGGACAAATCTAAGTCGATCAAAATCTTGACATAACTGTACATGTATTTTTTTTAAATATTTTTTTTTGTAGGTGTTTGATGGAGGTGTTTTTTTTTCTAAAGGTCTCTAAGCTACGTCATAAACTAATTGAATAGCCATATTATTATTTTTTTAGAGAACACTACATTACTACAGTAAACATTATCAAAGAAGTCGCTACACTACATGTAGATCTAGAGTTCGATATGACTAAATTAAAGATGTTTGCAAAATATTTAACGAACCAAACCATGAGATCCATCAGACTCTACAGCAAAGATCTCTATATGCAAATCAAGATCTAAGGCGTACATGGATTACTTTATAGACGACGGGGGAAGGGGGGGAGAAAGAGGTGGAATATATTTTCCGGCTGTACAAGTCAATATAGTTGATGTATATCTACATTATTAGTTTAAAAAAAGTAAAAAGTAAAGTTCCCCTTTCAGACCTTGTGGTCTATAGGGCAGATGTGGCCAGCACAACGACCAACCGCCTTTACTTTTCCCTAACTAATGTCAGGTACCCATTAGAGCTGGGTGGACTCAGAGATGCCCGAAGATCCCAAAATTAAAAATCCCAGTCTTCACCAGGATTCGAACCCCGGTCCCCAGTATGGAAGCCAAGCGCTTTACCGCTCAGCCACCGCGCCTCCACATTATTAGTTTAGGAGCAGCATAACTGTCCTTTGGAAGGGGGGTGTTGAAATGAAAAAAAAAACACTAATATCACATGCATTTATTTTTATTATTCATTCATTTCTGTCACTAACTTGGCATGACAAATTAAAGTGGCCGCTATAAATATGCATAAAATTTTTTTTTTAAATATAATATTTTTAAAAAAATTAACATTAGTCTATAGGACTGAAAAATAAAAGTATGTCAGGTCATGTTATCACAAGATTGAATTCTAAAACAACCATTGTAATATAAAAAGACGGATTAGGTCATTGAAATGTCTCAAACGTTGATATGCCCCTTCCTGTTTCACTATTTTTAATTGCAATCACTCACATTTCACTGCTCAGTCCTTCCTCTATGATCTGCTACTGACAAAAAGTCCACTAAAAGAATCTTGACATGTGGACCCCAAAAAGTTAAACTAACTATATGTCTGTGATTTAGGGCCTATCATTTTTAACCTATGCCATTTTCTAACTAAAGGAGGGAGGAGTGCTAGCTATTGGCGGGGGATTTCAAATATTGGTTTATGTTTTGCTGTACAGCCATGATTTTTATTTTCCAAACCATTGTCCAATATAAGCCCTGCCGCCTCCTCTCTTAAGAACCTTTCCACTTTTTAAAATACACATTCAACTAACATTGCGTATGATGTAATTACCTTCTTTTGAAATAATGACAATAATTTATAAGAAGAGTCTGTGCAAACTTGGAACAATTTTTGTTTTACTTCTGCTAACATTTTTTTTTAAATTGTGTTGTTCTCATAATCTTTTCTTATAAAATACAGACATTACTTCATCCTGTTCTTCCAAAGAATACTGATAACCACCACCTTACCACATAAAATAATCATTAAAAAAAATAGTGTGAACATATTTTGATGCTTGATTGTATCGATAGAGGGATGCAAATCAACTCCAATATTCAACAACTTTGAGTAAAACCAATAGGACCAACAAATGAGACTAGATTTACACTACCTTCTAAAATTACATGTAAAAGAAATTAAGGTTCATTAATTAAACAGTTACAGCAAGACTGATACTCCTTGAATTCTACCTTGTGTCCAACGCATGGATCTAAATGTATCACTTTAAATCATTTAGTATGTTAAAATGATGTGGTGGTGTTTGTTTTTCTCAGTATATTAGCTATAAATTCAGAACTGAAGGGTATAACAAATATATAAAAATTTAAACTATTTAAAATCTATGTACAATTTTCAAGTTAGTTACATGTCTGTGTATAATGGATAAGCTGCATGTCAGAGTAACATTATTCACGCAGTATACAACATTACTATACTTTCAGTATAGTTATGAAGCAAAATATATAGGTCACAGGTGAGCCTACTTTGCACATAGAAACCCTTACCTTCTAACTTAAGAACAATGCCAAACCATTTTTATAATAACTGGAAATCTGTTAATATGTACAAATATTTAGTGCATATTGGGTAATACAGAACTAAATTTATTCATTCTAACACCTCAAAACATTCCATGTAAAAATGTGTACAGTAATATAATTATATATATATATATATTATATATATATTATATATATATATAAGACCTACAGAAAATGAAGGGCCACTTACACTTTAAAGAACACAGTACAGTATATGGTAAAAAATATCTGTTTTTCACTGACTAAATAGAATTTTATGGACAGTAAAACCCTTTTTTTAAGAAACTATTTAAAGTCTTTAGATATAGTAAAATAACAATAAATATAAATGTGGTAAACAGCCAATATGACAACTCAAAGTAATTACAAGGACAAAAACTATTTGCAACAAAATGCATGTTAAAGTAAAAATAACTATTCAATGTGAACTGGATTTGGTTTGATAACAAAGATGATAACCAACTATAACACATGGTTCATAGCCAATATCACAACTCTAAATTAATGCCAGGAACAAAATCTTGTCCCAAGTATATAAAATTATTTATCACTGTTTCCAGCGCTGGATACAAAATACTACCATAAGTGCAGACATCATGAGAAGAGATAGACAGCCGAGAACTGTCAGAGGCAGGATGTAGTTGTCTGAAACGTCTACCATGTAGCCTGCAAAAACAAAATCAATGGAACAGATTTTCAAGTTATTTCATTGAGATGCTGTAGAAGGATACTAGATATTGCCTACAAAGACCACATCGCATGAAGATTTGAAATGGGATCAGTGGCAATTGGGCACCACGATGACCCGCTGACAACTGTAAAAAAAAAGGCAAATGAAAACTTTATGGCCATATCAAAAGGTCCTAAGGAGAAATGGTGGCTAAGCGGTAAAGCGCTTAGCTTCTGAACCGGGAGTCCCGGGTTCAAATCCTGGTGAAGACTGGGATTTTTATTTCGGAATCCCTAGGCGCCTCTGAGTCCACCCAGCTCTAATGGGTACCTGACATTAGTTGGGGAAAAGTAAAGGCGGTTGGTCGTTGTGCTGGCCACATGACACCCTGGTTAACCGTAGGTCACAGAATCAGATGACCTTTACATCATCTGCCCTGTAGACCACAAGGTCTGAAAGGGGAACTTTACTTTACTTTAAAAGGTCCTAAGGGCACACAAAGACCTTCCTTCAGGGAACAGTTGCAGGATAAATAAGAAGAGTCAGAAATAGAAAGTGATGGGAAGATAACTTTACAAAATGGCCTGTCATAAAAAGAAATTCTATTCAAGACAAAAGACAGAAAGGAATGGAGACAGATCATGTGGGGTGCCCCAATGGTTCAACAGACTAAGGAAAAGGTGAAGGTGAAGTATTGATTGATTTGTCAACATATTCAGGTTGCAGACATGTTGATATACATAAATATACTTAGACTTTGTATAAGTTAGATAAAATAGGGGAAACAACCCAAAACATAATTTAACTCTAAACAATACATAGTTGTGTCCCATCTCACCTTAATTATAGGATCAGCTTTAGGTTCAGTACACGTAAAGACTTTAGAAACTACTGCATTGAAAACTTTTTAGAACTGAATGTCACAAAAACAAAAGAACTCATAACAGATTTCAGAAGGAAAAAGCAATTAATACATGAACTCTTTGATAAACAATATACCAATGCTTCAAGTCAGTCATACAGATATCTTATTGTCATCCTAGATAATATGCTTTTGTCGGAAGACCATCTTGAAAATCTTGCTAAGAAAGCAGGACCGGATTTAGACTTGATAAAGCCCTAAATCTATTTAAGATATGGGTCCTCTTGCAATCAACATAAGGCAATTTTTCCGTTCCTCCTTCTTCAACAAGATTGAATCCATTTTAGGTGTTGGTGGCCCTAAATGTATAGCTTATGATACAAGTATATCATTCACTGAAAGAAAGTCCCACAATGGCTATTCGTGTACAAACTGAACAGTTTTAGATTAAAGAAGAACATTTTGGTTAATTTTTATTGTGTAGAAATCTTCTCACATATGCAATAACTAGTTGGCAACTTAACGAATTATCCAAACTGTTGCTTGAACAGTTTTATACAAAGAGTGTCAAAAAACACAACATAACCCAACCATACTCCAAACATTTTTTCAACAACGATGTCTCAGCAAAGTTGGAAAAATTTTAGAAGACAACAATGACCCTTTCCATCACAACTATATCAAGTCGGCATGAAGAGGGTGACCCCAGTCCATTAAAGGCAAAAACCAAATGGCACAAAAACTCATATGTTCCTTACTCAGAGAAACTGTATCAGCGCTACTTGTTGACTAGAGAGATTGAAAAAGATCAAGACGTCTGTGTGTTGTGTCTGTTCTCTTTTGTGGAATTTTGTTTTTAATTGAAAAAAAAAATCCCTGTAATTACAATAAATTTCCAATAAGGATCAATAAAGCCGTCAGTCCTAGAAACTTGTGCCTACCATTTTGTGCTTTATCTAACTACCTGATTTGTTTAATAAACATAGCAAAAAAAATTACAAGAAACCTATACAAGTACTAAATTAAATTTTTCAGTAAACATTGAGTTTTGCACTTTCACTTTATGTTGAACTTAAAGCCCCCACTTTAAAGAGATGAACTCTTTCTCTCCATAATTATTTTCCAAGTTTCTATGGAATTATCCATTTTGCTAATTGGTATTTCACTAACATGTTATGATTTAACTTCAATAACTTTTTTTGTTTGTTCACTTGCGGGCAGAAAATGTTATATTTGGTATAAAATTAAAGGGGAATGCACACCCTTTTTAGATTAAAAAAAAAATTTGATATTTATGAAACCAAAACTTTATTTTCATTTGTTATTATGCAGTTTAAAAATGAAATCTTTCAGAATGGACAATACCAATATTACCAAGATCAAGGTAATATTGTATGATTTAAATCGAAATAAAAGTATCTTTTATTATAGACATTCATATTCTTACAAAACTTGTATATAAGATATCTAAGATATCTATTAAAAAGTATTATTATGAGCTCATTATCCCTTGTCACTACCTTCCAGGAAATTAATATAAAGAAAAAAGATCCTTTTTGAGCCCCCACCCTTTTCTGGTAAAAACACATTGACATGACTGAAAATAAAAATAAAAAATCTTAAGGTTTTCCAAAGGGAAACAATTCAAGATTAACTTTTGAGCAATTAAAAACATTTTGGGAGGAAAGAAAACAAAATATTTGACTTTTTAAGCATTGACAGTAATATCTTTAATTTGATTGAAAGAATGGGGTCAAATTAACGATGGTAACATCGATTAGGTGAGAAAGAGTTAAATTTGACATCCAAAGAAAATGTAAACAGGAATTAGTTTTTTTTTTACATTATAAGGAAAGCAATCTGATTGCATTTCAAATTGCCCAAAAGTGAACATCTCTGATAATAAAACAATTAGCTTGAATATATTTTTAATAAACTAGCAATTTTGGGTCTACTATTAGTAACATACATACCTATAGCCACAGGAACAATAAAGTCAAAGATCCCTTCACTCGTGCAGGTGACCCCTAAGGCCAGAGGATATGATCCAGAGCAGGCCATGCTAATGTCCAGTGCACATTTGGGATAGATGCTGACCATCCCACCAATGCCACCACCTATGAAGACCAGACAGATCAGAATGTAGACATAGTCTGTGATAAAGCCAAGAAGTATCATGGCAACACTGGCTATGCCGCCAAACGCACACAAGATTACGAAGCTGTGACACCGCTGTGACAAGTTCAAAAGGCAGACCACAAATCTCCCACCTATGTTAGCCACAGAGGCAGTCAGTATAAATATGGCTCCAGTTGAACGGTCATAATTTTTAGTCCTGGCCACATCCATCAAAAGAACAAAGCAAGCAAATAAACTGCCAAGGGTAATGCCAAGACACAGTAAATATAGAAGAAACACTGGGTCACGTAAGAAGTTCCAGTCTGAGCCTTGTAAATAAACTAACAATTTTGACATTTTAGCTCTAACAAATGAAACTACAGTAGTCTTTTGATTGCCTGGGGAATCCATTTCTCTAACAACTTGAATGCTATTTCTCCCTATGTTCTGAGATGTTTTCTCTTCAATGCACAAAGCAATCAAATCTAAATTTGGCTCTGATTTCTTATCAACTGCAAATTCAAAATTGTGGCTGACATTTACACAGTCACCATCGCTACCATTCTCTGCAGTTTTGCTGTAGTGAATATCTTTGACATGAAAAAGTAACTTTTCCTCACAGGGTGCAGGAGGCACACATTTTTTAATTCTGACTGTTGATGTCATGATGAAACTTGTGACACAAGTGTTGAAAGCCAGACCACTAATAATGAGATAGGCACCTCGCCAGCTGCAGATTACACACAATTATAGTATGATTTAGAGAAATATAATTTCCAAGAATATTAGTAATAATGGCTATCACAACAATGTGAAATCATAATGAAGCATAAAAATGGTAACTAAATCAGTTTACAATTTTCCTAACTCACAAACTAAAAGTAAACATCTAGCTAAAAAAGACACACAAATATCATATATTTCTTTAATAGGTTCCATAAACTAAATGTTTTAATAAAATATACATTTTTTTTTTCAAACACAACATTGACAACCTAATCTATTAAATTGTAGCACAACTAAATCCTGTTAAACAAACCATATGTCTTGCTTCAACAAAGATCATTCAGACTCAACCAGTGAAAAGAAAAAAAATAGGAATTCTAACCTGAAGTGCTCAATAAGAAGTCTATACATGTGAGGAAATATTAGGTTCATGGCTGCAGCACCAAAGGAACAAACAGATATACTCAGACTTCTGTATTTGGTGAATGGTTTGGAAATACAAGGCATACATGGCAGCTGAAGCAAACAAAAACCAGATCCTGAAGATACAAACAATATAATCCTGGAGATATAAACAATATAATTCTGGAGATATAAACAATATAATTCTGGAGATATAAACAATATCATTCTGGAGATACAAACAATATAATTCTGGAGATATAAACAACATAATCCTGGAGATATAAACAATCAACACTTAAGTTAATAATCAACAGCTGATATGGTTATCAATCATAACAAAACAGACTGTTTCTGCTTTGAGAAAAAGATGGTATTATGCAAAGACTTGTCTGAGAAACAAGGTTTGACAAAATTACAAAAATTAATTCAGTATTTTAGCTGATGCTAACATTGAGGGTAGGTAATTTACATTATTCTATACATAAACTCAATGTTTTTTTATGGTTGCTAAGAGAAAGCTTACCTGTCAAAACCCCAGTGGTGGCTATGAGGAAGTCTATGTTGGTAGCAAAAAATCCCAAAAAGAGTCCAAAGGAAGCAAGAAAAGATCCAATCAGGCATGTTGCTCGAGCGCCAAACTTATCCATAAGGAATCCAGCAATAATTCCTGCCAAATAATACAAATTTAAATTAAAAATACGGTGCAAGCCATAATAAAAAGTAAGCATTATCACTTCTCTATACTAGACTTATTAAAATATTAAAGCAATCTCAAATTAAATTATTTCAAAGCAGGCTTTACATTGTAGATTTTTTGACATGATAATAAGGTTAGAATGCTAACCATAGAAAGTGTTTTTATTTTGCAAAGTTCACCTCACCAGGTCAAAAAGCAAAAAGTGAAGTTCTCATTTCAGACCTCACGATCTATGAGGCAGATGATATAAAGGACATGTTTCTTTGGCCCGCAATTAGGAAGAGTGTCATGTGGCTTGCACAACCACCAACCATCTTTACTTTTACCCAACTAATGTCAAGTACCCATTAGAGTGGGGTGGACTTGGAGGGGCCCTAAAGATACCAAAATTAGAATCCCAGTCTTCATCAGGACTCCTCAGTTTGGAAGCCAAGCACTTGACCATTTAGCCACTGCACCTCTTTTTCACACCAGGTACTCACCATTATGATCCTTTAAAAATAGATTGAAGTTGAAGGCAAATTACCACAATTTCAAGTTAGTCCAAATAATCTACCAAGTAATACTCCTGGCTATGTATGCAGCAGTTTGACAAATAATGATTATTGCTATAGAAAAAAAAGTGATAGATACCTCCAGAAAATATAATCCCAATACAAGTGGAGTGTACAGCAGCCGTGTGAGCTCTGGTAACTTGAAAGGCATCTTGCCATTCGAGGAACATTACTGATAAAGAAATAGGCAGCGAGATGGACAGGCCAAATGTGACAGTCCCACAGAGCAAGAGAATGTATTTTCCAAAAATGGGCATGCTCTCTGTTGATTCATAAGGTCTATCAGAAGCTTGGCCGCTGATTTCATGATAGCAGTCAGGACGACTGATGTAATTGTTCCCCACATTGCCACTGCACTGACAGGTGTCATGGATGCTGCTGTCACCATGGCAATGACAGGTGTCACTGTGGTGGGAGTTTGTGTTGTGGCAATGATAAGTGTCATTTTTGGGATGACTTGGGCCATGTCTCTGGCAAATGTCATGGCAGATATTTAAGTCATAGCAGTGACAGGTGCCATCATTGAGTTCAGTGTCACTGCACTGACAAACATCCTGGCAGTTATTGACACCTGTGCTGTGATTAATGCCCTCATTGTAGTGGTGAGCATCTTGGGTTACTTTGACATCATGGCAGTGACTGGTACCATCATTGCAATAAGTGCTACAATGGCCTTGGGGCTCATCTTTGCTAGCCATGAGGTCTAACTTTACATGTCAAAACATTTGACAGTCAGGTCTGTATAAAAAAAAAGAAGGAAAATAAGAAATATGCAAACAATAGCAGTCTTAATATAAAATTTTTGAAATGTGGAGTTTCCCTAAAAAGGATGAGGCCCTGCTGCACAGTCTTGCTCTGTCGTAACATCCGGCCCTGATTAGCAAACATAGACAAACTTAAATGCCTTTTGCTTCTGATCTGAAGTTTTCGAACACAGGTGATTTCTAATCCGCTATAGTTTCAACAATAACACATTTCATCAAGTTACGCTAAGACCTAAAAAAAAAAACAAAAAAAAAAACACTTAGGCCTACTGTTGTCTTTCACATAAGCCGAGAACAGTAGAAAAAAAAAAACAGATCTAGACTCAGTCCAACTGACAACTAACTCTAAATTCTAAATATCAGGACTAAGGCTTCCGCACTATTAGAAATCTACTTACAATGGTTTTTTGTAAGACTGTTAAGTGTTTGGTGAAGTCTGATCCTAATCCAAGACGTTCAACTAACTCTAAATACCAAGGCCTAAGGCTACCGCACTATTAGAAATCTACTTACAATGTTTGTTTTTGTAAGTGTTTGGTGAAGTCTGATCCTGATCCAAGACGTTCAGCGCACGTGGCACGCGTCTAGCACGTGTGGGACAGAGGCGACAGACATGCAGGCAACTACATTGTGACACAGCACGTGTGGGACAGAGGCGACAGACATGCAGACAACTACATTGTGGCACAGCTCTACACCATAAATGTAAGCGTTCATTACTGCACTCGTGGTTTCTTCCCGCTGGACTTCTCCCCACCCCACCCCCTCTACATAGCCTTATCAGCGAAGTTCCCGTTATCTAATCCGTGACCAGTAAGACAGAGGAGAAACGTAGTTTGGAACAATAGAAGAAGGCCAGAGCGGTTATTGTCCTAGATGTGTGGACACATGGATCGAAGTCGTTTAGACAAAATGTTATTTCATACTTTATCCTCGTGGGTTATTATTGTGATGCCCCCCTACTAACTAAACTTCATCAGCTGGAGAAGCAGATCTCAATGAGTAGACAAATGTAGGAACTTTTACAGATATATAAACTGGAGGGCGGTATAGGTTTCAGCTTTTCCATTCGTATGCCCTTTGAGAACTATGGTGACAGTTGTGTTGGCGGGAAAGAAGGGGAAACGTGATGAGATGTAACTTTTATCTCCTTCTAATCAAGTGTTAAAAAGATTTTTTTGTCAACTATTCGCCATACATACACTTGAATTTTTTAAAGGAAAATTTAAATTTTAAAGGTTTCAAATGTTCCTTCAGAAATGAAGATTAGTACATCCTAGCCCATACCTATATCGGGACGGCAACGGGCAGGTCTTGAACCCGGGACTTTCGAGACGACAATCCGATATCTAGAAATGATTTATGAGAAGAAAAAAATACGTGGCGCTGAGAAGTCGTGACAGACTATTCTTACATGTGATCATGTTCAACCCACGCGCTTTCACATATACCACACATGACGAAGTACAACATGACCCTGAACCTGGTACAACTTTCTACAAGCGCATCTAGAGAACCGTATTTTTTTTATTTTGGATGATATAATGGGTTTACCAAGGTCGCACACCATCAGGTGCCAATAAACAGCAGCGACCTTTTTGTAGATCTAGTGGATGACTATAGCGAAAGACGCGCTTTTAAAGGAACGGTTTTATATTGCGTTTGGGAGCATGTATCGACGAATTTGGGGGCACACCAGTGACGTCACTGGGTAGGTGGGTGCGCGAACAGTGTGACACCAAAGAAGAAGAAACCTATGCACACGCACAAATACGATATATATATATATATATATATATATGTGTGTGTGTTTGTGTGTTAAAGTTATTGTTTTGTTTTTTTTTTTTGTTGAAATTTCATCAACATATCAAAAATTTGCCACTATATCACCAGCCAAGAAACTGGAACAGACACAAAATAGAGCAGTGAGATTCATTACAAACAAATATTCACATTTGACTAGAGTAACGGCTTTAGTAAAATCAATAAATTTAGAAAGCCTTTAGGATAGAATTTTTAAAAGTAAAGTAGCAATTATACATAAAACACTGAACCATAATCTTCAAATACAAAATCAAAATCTAATCAAATAGTCAAAAGACACTAAGATTAAGGCACATTCCTCGTTCCATATGCTAGGACAAATTTGTACAAATGCTCCTTCTTTCCTGGTGCTATTAGAGCATGGAATGGGTTGCCTGATCCAGCCAGGAAAACCAGTGACTTGGCAGAATTTAAGTCATTGGTTAACATGCATGACTAGATGCATAACGCGTATGGTGTAATCAAATTCTTTTTATTTTTTTAAGTAAAGTCGGTATTTTATAAGATAAGGTAATATAAAACGGGACAGTCAGCTGTGTACCAGCGACATGGATCTGAACATTCCTTTGTCATCCGTGTAAATGTGATTAGCCCCAGTCACATATTTTGCGATGATATTGTCGTTTGAAGCCAGCTCGTCTCACTTTGTTTCTTGTACTTACAGACTACTTGCTAGATTGAAAGAGAGAGACGGGCGGTTGGTTCAGAAAACAATGAGGTAGGGCCTACCGGTATTGCAGGGAGTACAAAATGAGCTGCGAAAATGAGATCCTATATCAATAGTTGTAGTATGTTTTGTGTACTGCATAACGAGGATAATGGATCACAGCAAAAAAAAAATAATAATAAAAAGAATAATTATTTGTGTCATTACTATATGTATTTCTACATTATATCAGGGGGACAATTGATTCTCACTCAGAGTCATAAAACTGCAACAGTCTTTAGACCAGTGTTTCTCAAACTTTTGCCAGTGGCCCACCCCCCAATAAAAAAAATGCATCGTTCCCAGGTCTGGTCTGAGGAGTGCAGGAAGTGATGAAAATGTAATGAAGAAAAATGAAATAGTGTTTCTTAGTGTTTTGTATACTAGAAGACAAAAAAAAATTCTAAAGACAGTATTAGAGAGGCAGCAGGTTCCCCCCTCCAGCCATCAAAGGGGTCCTGGGGATCGCCTTAAGGTTTCTGAGTGTGAACTTTATCCTTTATTGCATCTACAACACACTTATTCTCATTATTTTCATTCAAAGTAAGAAAAGCTCATGTAAGACAAGGTTGTATTGCAAAGGAGTGACAAAGACAAGGTTGTATTGCAAAGGAGTGACAAAGACAAGGTTGTATTACAAAGCAGTGACAAAGACAAGGCTGTATTACAAAGCAGTGACAAAGACAAGGCTGTATTACAAAGCAGTGACAAAGACAAGGTTGTATTACAAAGCAGTGACAAAGACAAGGTTGTATTACAAAGCAGTGACAAAGACAAGGCTGTATTACAAAGCAGTGACAAAGACAAGGCTGCATTACAAAGCAGTGACAAAGACAAGGCTGTATTACAAAGCAGTGACAAAGACAAGGTTGTATTACAAAGCAGTGACAAAAGACAAGGTTGTATTACAAAGCAGTGACAAAGACAAGGTTGTATTGCAAAGCAGTGACAAAGACAAGGTTGTATTGCAAAGCAGTGACAAAGACAAGGTTGTATTACAAAGCAGTGACAAAGACAAGGTTGTATTACAAAGCAGTGACAAAGACAAGGTTGTATTACAAAGCAGTGACAAAGACAAGGTTGTATTACAAAGCAGTGACAAAGACAAGGCTGTATTACAAAGGAGTGACATTGGCTAATATGGATATGAAATTATGTCTTTAAAAAAAAAGAAGCAGCACTGGCCAATAATATTTTATATGCTAGGGATATTTGAAGTAAGTATAGCACACATGCATCCTTCATGAGCGTGATTGTTGTAAGATAATGATTGTTGTAAGATAAGATACAGAATATTTTTTTTTACACAGAAGTCAGCAAACTACAGCTGGGAGAAATTTGAGAAGTATGGTGTTTTCAAATGATAAGTTTGTTTCTAATTTTAAAAATCTAAATCATTTAAATATGTGTATTGTAAAGCTTATGATAAAGTGTCATAAAAAAAATCAAATTTTAAACAGAATTTTATAGCTGTGCAACAATCAATCAATGTACTCTACTTAGCTCGCTGTATTATGGTTTAACAAAGAGAACAAACCAACAATACCTTTTAACAGCTAATTTTCTGAGGAAAATTTATTGGGGATGGGTGACAGTGAGCTGAATGTACTGGATGAAACCAACCACTAGTGCACACACACACAATATATATATATATATATATATATATATATATATATATATATATATATATATATATATATATATATAGGCCTATATAATAAGGCTTGTTTTCAAATCTGAAGATTAATGAGGAATGCAGTATTTCCCATGGCTATGCAGATCTAGCTGTGACCTATATATTTTACCACATCCATATATTTGTCTCTCTCTCTCTCAATATATATATATATATATATATATATATATATATATATATATATATATATATATATCAAGCAAACCTCAACATAAATTCAAACTCTGGCTCTTTGATAAGTAACTAAGTGGTTTATATGTTTATTCACCCTGGTTTAGTAAAAAAAAATATTCTTTTAGTTTAAAAAATCTTCTGGGCTGTTTTGTTTATTACCTAATAGATAGATTTTTATTTAAACAAATGTCTTTAAAAAAAAAAAATTAACAAAGTTATGCATCCCTGATTAGTCTATTTCTTGTGCATAGACTAAACATAACACAAAATTTAAAGAAGATAGAAAATTACTATGAATATCAGATGAACTAGTACCAAGTCACTATATACCCAACATTTAAAAAAAAAATCATTAAAGCACTTTTAAGCAATTAAGTTAAATTAATAACAGCATCATTTTAAAAAATGTTGTCATTCTGTCTACTTACAGCTGTATTGTTTGTACTAATGGGCACAAGAGAGTTGTGTTATAATATTAAGGGATGTTCATTGCAAAACTATGTTTTGTTTCCATGAGTTTTATTGTATTTATTTATTTATATAACATGTAGCATGTTTTGTGTATGTATTTATTCATTGCTTTTTTTGTTAAAAAAAAATAAAAATATAGATGCTGGTACACGGTACTCAGTGATGGATTGCCTAATTTAAACCACTAATCTATCAATAATAAACATTAAAATGCAAGAAAAGTAATAATTTTTCCCCACGTTGAAAAAGGTGAAGGTACGATCACAAAAAAAAAAAAAGCACTGTATTTATTTATGTCAATGTAGAGTAGAGTATGAATATAATATACTATACAATATTACATATATAGTTATAATATAATAGTAGCATATCATAAATATTTCATGTACAGGCTATCTATCTTTAGTCATTAAAAAGATCACATTTTTTAGCCTTACTGGTACTACCTCAAGTAGCTCTATATTTGGATATACTAAACCAGTGTTGGAGCAATGAACTAGTAGTCCTACACATAAATTGTGGCATTTTACGTCTTTAGAGACTGTCCTTTCCCTTTGCAACTTCTTGTGTGACTAAAGAGACCAATCCCTGATACACAGTTGCTATTACAGGTTGGGCATCTGTAATCACCAGGGACTGTTGAACTTTCACCCTTCTTTTTACTACTGTTGTGTATGGCATCTGCACTCCGAGATCCTTTCTTTATGCTTGCTCTCCATTAGGATCTATCAGTGCTACTTTTTCCCAACAGTTAGTGTAGATTTTGAAGGGCTTCGTGTCGCGTTTGTATACATTCTGTATACCTTAAAAGTGGACAACCAGTGGCTCTCCAACCTTCAGTTAGATCACCACATAGAATGTCTCGTGGAAGTCGACCTTGTGGTATTCTATAAATGTGAACAAGTCAGTCAAGGCGTCTGCTGCTGATAACAGATCGGATGTAATGGCACCCTGCTCTTCGCAGCACTCCCTCATTGGTTATTTTATATTGCCACTTTATTTTAAAGATCCACCTTAGGCATCGGAGATGGAAGATATTTACACATAAATTAATTAATTAATGCAGAAAAGAAAAATTGATTTTATTAATTCAAGAACAACATCAGTCATCAATATAAACTTTGAACTGATATAGTTTCTGAATCTAATTTGAAACAAGGATACAAATATCAACAAGTAAATGAATTTTGGTCGAGTTTCTCTTAAGAGTACCCCAATCAATATTTCAAATTGAAAATAAGATATCATTATAATAAGTTTCCTAAAAACCATTTGTGCAAAGCACATTTTCTTATTATGTTGCAACAAAGACAGAAGCTCAGAAACAGGTATGATGTCACACCAGATATTGCAAATCAGCTTAGCAATATTGTGTTTTATATTAAAAAATGTGTATGCTCTTCAAGGACACATTACCATCAATATATTCAAAAACATTAAACCTCATTTTTTTCATATTCATGTTTATAGTTTATAAATGTCAGTATTTTATATTCATTATATAGTTGAAAATAAATAATGCTAAATGTTTAATTATTATTAGTTTTTATTTTAAAAAATAAAAAATAATTTAACCTAAATTAACAAAAATAAGTGTTATTCTCAATTCTTTGACTTTGCAAAGTGTACCATTAAATTTCATTAAAAAAAGTAAAAAGAAAACACTGTCCATACCATACTTTAGGATCGTAACTATGACTGGAGAAATTCAATAACTGAAAAAAAAAAAATAATTAAATGACTAGATCTAGAATACTAAGCCCAACCAAACAGATCTACTAATCAAATCCTACTACTGGTAACTAGATCTAGAATTCTATAGAATCTATTTATTATAATATTAATAATATAGGTCTGTCTATCTAGTCATCTATACTAACTCCAATAAAAAAGAATAAGAAGATACAATACTGACAATACATTACTTAATTTACTGGTAAAGTAACAAAACAGAATCACAGACTATGTCTAAACTTATATAATAGAATCTAGTACTTCATAGATTTAGTAATACTTATTCTACCGGTAGGCCTACTTATAACTTAAAAATCTATGTAAGGATTTTAGACTATAGATTTTTATCATTCTTGACTTAGACTAGTAACTTATAGTAGTTATAGATCTAGACTATTCTAGACCTACCTATATCTATAGTCTATAGGTAAAACTAGTAAAAGACAAAGATAAAACTCAGTAACTAGAAATATATTTAATAGTCTATACTATCTATATAGTCTATAATAAAAAATTATAAGTTTAAACTTAAAACATGATGACTGATGATAACAGTGGTACAAAAACACATTTGTTCCTTATTCGGTCAGACTATATTACTATATCATTGTCATTGTCACTTGTTGATGCTGAAAAAGACCAAGATGCCATGTGAGGCGTGTGTAGTCGCTGAATGAACTCTTTATAAATGTCAATGGACCTCATTCACCAATCATAAACAAACAATATTTTGCCACGTGGTTCTCTATCTCTTCTATACAAATTACGATAGATATCTAATATTAGTACATAGTGGCTGTCACGTGACAGTTTTTTTTTTCGTTGTTTAATCAATATGATCACGTGACTAAATGTTGTTTGTTTACGATTGGTGAATGAGGTCCATTATGTTGTGTCTATTCTATTAGAAATTCTATCATATGTATACTATGATATGTGTAGGCCTATGTTTCTGTTGTGTTGTCTGTTCTGTATATGAGAAAAGAGTCCTTGAAATCACAACAAATTTCCATCAATAAAGCAGTCTTAGTCTTAAGGATCAATTATACAGCAGACTTAGTCTTAGATAAGACTATTAATAAAAATAAAATAGTAACTAGATTCTAGAATTAACTAGATCTAATTAGACTTCACTAGTTAAGACAGTATTTAAGTCACTAGACTTGACTAGAGTGACTAGAGTTAGACCCATTTTTTAATACTTTACTTTAATTCTTATGACCTAGCTAGGCTTAAGTTATGATACTTTGACTCACTTTGAGACTTGAGTCTGAGTATTCTAACTCTGCTGAGTCAACTTCACTAAGCATCACTAATGACAGTCTAGAGACACTAGACGTGACTAGAGTCGTCATTGTCAACAATGGAAAGATTCATCAATATAATAAATAATAATATTCAATCAGATGATCATCATGTAAAATGTAACCATGTCCATGATGATGATGTCATGATTATTGTTGATTTTGAATGGATGAGGCTGAGCCATGAGGATCTAGTTTCTAGACTGACTCTTACTCTTAGCTCTAGTAGGCTCTAGTCTAGATCTTAATAATTCATCAATAATTATTATAATTTATAATAAAATATTTAATCTAGAAGTAGATAATAATAATATATTTATAGATCTATAATCTATATAAAATTAATTATTATATATAATATATAATAAAATATATTTAATTACATTCTCACTATATTATATTATTATAAATTATTAAAAAATATAATATATTATTTAATATATTATATTTAATATATTAAATATATATAATTAATATATATATAGAGAGAGAGAGAGAGAGAGATTATAGATCTACATGAAAATGATGATTCAATTTGAATAGATCTCATCTAGATGATCTACTCTAAATAGATCTAGATCTATATATAGATCTACATCTAGTATGATCTAGATTCTAGATCTAATCAACATAATGATAATCTCAGTTAATCTGTGTCGACTGTGTCTGTTGTGAGCCAAATTCGTACCGGTACAGAGAGAAGAGCTATGCGTTAATCACAAGTTAATATGCCATTACATTTATGGGTCAGTGCTCATTGTTCCAACTCGAGATATTATTTTGATACAAGGCCTACGGTACCTTGTTATGACCCCCCGCCCTATTTTTTTTTTTTTTTTAGATTCATAATAGGTTATAATATATAATTACCGGGTATTTTATGCCGGTAAATAATATATAATTAATGCACAATAACATTTAAAATCTGGATCAAAGACTTAATTTATATTGTCAACATTGTTTCCAGAATACCGTGCCATACCATAGTGCGCGTATTTAGATTATCGATACCATACACAGCACATCCATAAACCCAAGTAGGCTACCCCGGTGGTTACAAAAGAAAAAAATCTTTAAAAGACATTACCTTCTTTTACACATAAAAAAATCATTTGACAATAGAGCGATTATTTTGCTCTTAACTAATGAATATTAGATATTTTTTTTATTGGAACATAAAACCCAATCGGAATGTAAGACTTGAGGTATTGTAATTAAAAAAAGGCAAGATTAATTAATCTTAAAACTTAGCTTTCAATGTGTGAATCGTGTAGATAGGCTATAGATCTTTACTAAGTACCGGTAAATCATAGATTGCACAAACTACATTATCGGCCCAAACGTTTCTTTACAATCCAGCCCACAAATTGTATATCACGTTGGGTATCTAATTCTAGGTCTACTTGTTCTCAAAATCATTGTTAAGTTTGATAAAATATCGATATCTGTACGCATGCTCTATATCCTTGTAAGAAATATAGGCCTTATGAGCCCTTATGATCACTAAGTGTGTAGGATGAAGCCTACTAGTAGTACTACTACAATGTCGACCCTGGGAAGGTACTGGGCTTTATCCGGGAAGTGGGGTTGTCTACGAAGATCTGATTTATGAATTTGTGAACATGCACTATTTACATTAGATTTTTACCAAATTATTAAATTTCTGCTACCTTTACTATTTTAACTGTGAATAGACCTTGATTTTAATGATTTAACTGTATAGAATTTAGCCCTTGTTATGTAGAGAGAGAGAGATACCGGTAGTCCTTAAGGGAATGCAGGCACGACATGGCCTAAATTGTTCCGATGTGCTTAAAATCAAAATCAAATCAGTACTGTCTACCAGCACTGACCTGAATTGCACAATTTACAGCAGCAATTACAAAACAAAAAGCAATATGGAAAGACAAAAGCATAGCGCTTGACACCAAAATCCTTAGTAACAAAGTAGACCGCATCACAAACGAAGAGCTTGGAGAAGGGTTACGATAAAAAGCAATTGGACCCCACGATGACCTAACTATTGTGAAAAAAAAAAACTCTATGGTCATGTTACAAGGTCTTCGGGGCTTGCAAAGACCTACCTTCAGAGAACAGTACCAGGAAAAAGAAGCAGCAGACAAAGTGATGGGAAATAAAATGCACAGGCCTGCCAGCCATTGAAAGAGGGGTATATCCAAGACAAATAGGAATGGAGAAAGATGTCGACAACTCTTGTGTGGTCTGCCCAACAGACTTAAGGATAGGTGAAGGTTAGGCAGTTTAATATTTCAGGAACATTGTATAAAATATTCATTCAGGAGATTTTCTCATTTTAGGCCACTGCCTGTCGGAGCCGACATTAATAACAATATTACCAAGACACCCGATAATCTTTCGCATACTTCATATAATGGTCTAACAATTGGAGCACATTTCTTTTTGGTGTTGCTTCGTGTCCTATAGACTAACATTTTACTAGATCTAGTTCCTTTCACACCCTGGAAAATTAATGGCTAGACAGACAAAAATAACTGCTACGGTAACGACCAGTGTACAGGTACAGTATAAGTATTCACACAAGCTAGAGGTTGATTAACCATGAAGCCACCTCAATTTAAATCTTTTCAACGAAAAGAAGCGGAATAACGTTATTGAATTGACACTGCTGTAATTTAGTGTGGTCACGGCAAGTTTCCTCAGTAAAGGAGAGGAGTTTAGCAATAGCAACTAACACTTAGGGCCATGTCATATTGACACCAGCTTGTGAAATGGGGCGACTGCCTACTCAATACCCGGTTCCAAAATGTGAAAGGCGTTTTTTCCTGGGTGTTTCGTTGTAAAATATAAGTTGGTTTCTAAAAAAAAAAAGTAGCCAAACATGACAGAGACGCTTTTGAATCTGGAATTTCAGCTGCCATATGCGAGTTACAACTTTAGATCTAACAAAATTAACTTATGCATTGTAAAACTTCCAGGGATGAGCAAAAATAACTATGTCCATGTTTTAAATTGCTAACTTTAAGAAGCCATGCATGACGGATTTTTTTTAATGATTTTTTAAGCGCCGTAATTTACAGACTTAAATGTTTAAGCACAGGCACCCACTCTGTAGAAACATTTATAGTGGCTTAAGTGTACTTGATACCGGCATGGAAAAATTAGTTGGAAATTAAAAGTTGGCAGATTTAATTTTTTAAGCGGTTAAGGTATTCATTTTTTAAATAATAGAAATACCAGAAATGATTAATATAATTGATAAGCATTTAACATAATGCACTAGCTATTCTACATCCACAACACCAAAGGACAACAAAATAAAATAAAAACAGGTCAAGTAAAACTGACTTAATTGTTTAATTTACACTTAAAAGGAACTGTATCTTTACACATTCAATAAAATTTAACTTAAGTGTCTTGAGGCTTTTTCCTTCTGAACTCTTTCCTGTGCAATTTTGACTGGAGAAGCCACCTAGACAATGAAATTAAAATTAACTGAGTCAGCGTTTTAATGGGCATAAAATTAAATGGTGAAGAAGCAGCTGTGATACTTTCACTGCTGCTATAATGGTGGTATAACTTGTCAGGACTTGGATGATTGATAGTGTATGTCAAAAAATATTTCTTCAGAAGCCCTGTAGTTTTTGGCAAGGGTTCCAGTACTATTCACTTCTTTTTAGCAGCAGCCTTGGTTACTTTGCCAGCGGCTAGATCCTCCTTGACAACTGACTTGATGACACCTACAGCCACTGTCTGCTTCATGTCACGGACAGCAAAACGTCCAAGGGGTGGGTAATCAACAAAGGACTCGACACACATGGGCTTGGTAGGAACCAAGTCAACCATTGCAGCATCACCTGACTTGACGAATTTGGGGTTGTCTTCAAGCTTTTTGCCAGAACGACGATCACATTTCTCCTTGATTTCAGCAAATTTGCAGGCAATGTGAGCAGTGTGGCAATCAAGCACAGGCGCATAACCATTCTTAATCTCACCAGGATGGTTCAGAATGATAACCTGCAATGTTAAATATATATTCATGACTAACTAATTGACAAAGTGATACAAATAAAAATTTAACTGCCACATATTTGTATACTTCATAATATGATTTTTTAAAAATTAAGTTCATTAAATAACAATCTTGTGTTAGTAATAAAAACTACTAAAAATTACTACTGCTTTTAACAAGCGAGTACTAACCTGAGCATGGAACTGCTTAGTGTTCTTGGGTGGATCATTTTTGCTGTCACCAGCTACGTTTCCTCTTCTAATTTCTTTGACAGACACATTCTTAATGTTAAAACCAACATTGTCACCAGGTGTGGCTTCCTGAAGAGCTTCATGGTGCATCTCAACAGATTTAACCTGCAGGAATACAAATACTCTATAAATAATCTGCAACTTAAAATAATCAGAATATTATAAAACAAATGAAAAAATGTTCACTGCATGGTTTTTCTCCTTTATCAGTACTGCATAGCAGTTCAAAGAAGGTCATGGAATATGCAGGGAAAGTACCATCAACTAATGAGAGCTATTAGGAGGAACTTTTAATGTACAACGTTGTGGAAAAGGACCCAACATAATCCTTGAAAGGCTGATAGACCCTACTCGCCACATAACACATTCAAGCAGATTCACATAAGTGGACCACTATCCTGTGCTAACGTTGAAATACATAATTGCTAATCCGTGCTAACATTGAAATACACAATTGCTAAAATTGAAGCAATACAAAACACTTGAATTAATAGTTAAAGGTTACCTCAGTTGTTACATTAGATGGTGCAAATGTGACAACCATGCCAGGCTTGAGAACACCAGTCTCAACTCTGCCGACTGGGACAGTTCCAATACCTCCAATTTTGTAAACATCTTGAAGTGGCAGACGGAGGGGTTTGTCTGTTGGACGTGATGGTGGCAGAATGGCATCCAAAGCATTGATCAAAGTTTTACCAGAAGCATTGCCATCTTTGCGTTCGATAGCCCAACCCTTAAAAAAAAAATCATAGTAATTGATATAAACATAAACAGTATATGCTAATATATGCAGCTGGTAGAAAAATAAAATTTAAAAAAAAATAAAATAATATTTACCTTGTACCATGGCATGTTAGGTGAGTCTTCAAGCATGTTGTCACCAACCCAACCAGAAATTGGAACAAATGGTACTGAAACAGGGTTGTAACCAATTTTCTTGATGTAGTTGCTAACTTCATTCTTAATTTCCTCAAAACGTTGAGCACTGTATGGAGGGGTGGTGCTGTCCATCTTGTTTACACCAATAATCAACTGTTTGACACCAAGAGTGTAAGCTAATAGTGCATGTTCACGAGTCTGACCTTCCTTTGAAATACCAGCCTCAAACTCACCAGTACCAGCAGCAACAATCAGCACTGCACAGTCAGCCTAGGAATCGAACAAAAATGTTTATATTATAAAATTAATAATCTGAGAAACTATTGTAATGTTAAATGACCAGCCTGGGATGTACCAGCTAAATTATAAACTTAATAATGTATGACAAACTATATTGCAATGTTAAGACTAACCTGGGATGTACCAGTAATCATGTTCTTGATGAAATCACGATGACCAGGAGCATCAATAATAGTAACATAGAACTTCTCAGTTTGGAATTTCCAGAGAGCAATATCAATGGTGATACCACGCTCACGTTCAGCTTTCAATTTATCCAATACCCAGGCATACTTGAAGGAACCCTTGCCCATCTGAAATACAAAAAATAAAAATAAAATTAGATCATATATCTTAAAATTTGTCTAAATATTAAGATTTACACTAACTAGATAGAATTATTTTTAATCAATATTCAAAGATATACCTCTTGTGCTTCTTTTTCGAACTTCTGAATTGTTCTCTCATCAATACCACCACACTTGTAAATCAAGTGACCAGTAGTAGTAGATTTACCAGAGTCGACATGACCAATGACGACAATGTTGATGTGAACTTTTTCTTTACCCATTTTGAAGTGTTGATTGGTAGATATGAAACCGCTTTAATAAAAAAAAAAAAAAGAAAATGCACATCAGCACACATTTTGAAAAAAAAAATGATTTGAAGAAAGCTGTAATGGTTTAGCATCAATAGGCTTAGCTAACACCACTCAAAAGCTTAAAATAAGCAACTAAATTCTTTATTACATCTAGGCAATAAAATGTACAATTTGATGGAATTATAACACTGAAAGCAATGTTTCTAGGTAGACCTAAATCTAAATGGCTTTTATTGCAAATAAAAAAAAAAGTTCTGAAACGTTCATTGTTACCCAAAATTTGACAAAGTTTTATGGTTTCTCTAGACTTTTGGTATATCTATAGTAAGTATACTGTTTATATCTAGAATGTAAAGATAAAACTTTCAACTTCCCTTTAAATCTATCCTGACTAATACTAGATCTAATTCAAATTATATTCAATATGATTATTATGATATCCAAAAGAAAAAGACTGAGTGTCAATTGAGTGTTAAAGTTGAGTAACTTTTCTAGCCAAACCAAAATTACAGTAAAATGTCAATGGTTACTTTTAATAAAGCTAATCTTAAATTTTCTGAGTCTGAATCTATATTTGGTGCTAATTTCTATATTACTGTCTAGATCTACACTAAAGGAAAAAAAAATACACTGAACCTTTGTCACGTCACACGTGACTGATATCTTAAATGGCTAAGTCTAAATCTAGATATATAGCTGATCAAAATTAACGCTGCGATTAAAACAAAAGTAACCACAGTTACAAGATAGGTGTAAATCTTGATACTGTTATAGTTTGGAATGTTAAATATTTCACAAACCCACAATGCTTCTACAATGCTGAGCAACTCACTACTAACGACAATGGCCGTATAACCGGTACAGCCGGCTAAGTTATTTCAACTCATTTCACAATTATTAAATGAAAAAAAATACAGCATTTAATGCAAAATAGACAAATGGAATGCATTACAGATTAAGATTATAAGCTAAAAGATATAATTTGAATTAAATAAAATACCGATGGTTAAAATTACACTATGATTTTATGCCGATATAAACTCAGACAATTTTACCTGCTCACACGTTCAGTACCACCGCAGAAAAGGACAGAGGAAGAGAGTCACGTGACTAAAAAGGATAGTCCGGAGACTTCTGGGATAGCCTATGCCGAAATACCTGACGTCAATGCTATTTATAGGTCCAGGCTATCCAAAATCGAGATTCGCATTTATCTGCAGATTTTGTCATTCACCTCTTTTCTTATACCTATTTTATAATTATATATAATTTTTTTTTCTTTTTGGTAAAACAGAAACGGAAATTTGTATATTTTGAACATTTAAGTTAAATAATGTGCAACAAGTTTTTAAATCAGATATTCTTAGTGAGAGGAGAGAGAGCAATGTTGGAAACTTATATTATTATCAAAGAAAGTATTATTTCAGAAAATTAAAACATATATCTTGAATCGGTACTTTTTTTTTTATATCAATAAATTTTATTATGATTTTTATTTCTTATAAATTATAAAGTTGTTTTTCTCAAATCAAATTTGTAAATTTATATAAATAAATAGTAACCTTTAGACATACTTTAAGTATATATATATATATATATATATATATATATATATATATATATATATATATATATATATATATATATATATATATATATATATATATATATATATATATATACTTATATATATGTATATATATACTTATATATATGTATATATATACTTATATATATATAT
This sequence comes from Biomphalaria glabrata, assembly GCF_947242115.1. NCBI lineage: Eukaryota > Metazoa > Mollusca > Gastropoda > Planorbidae > Biomphalaria > Biomphalaria glabrata. Next base: position 12,939,351 of record NC_074727.1, read on the forward strand.
ATATATATATTCCATTGGATCTAAAAAAAAAAGTTAATGTAATAGAATAAAACTTACTCAAGTTTAGCAAGATTAGAGTGTTAATCTAGGCCTAGTAATTTTTGAATATTGCAATCTAGCAAAGATCAATATTTCATAATTCTATATCAGTTAGTGTACAATATGTGTAAGGCAACCCAAAACTATACAGAAGACATTGAACTATTAGAAATTTGAAAAACTTAGTCATTTTATGTATAGATTTGCATTTTGTAGAAAGGATGTAGAAGATCGCAACAACAACAAAAAAGTCACAAAACGAGTATTAAATAGTCTTAGTTGAACTGTGGGATAGTTGGGCAGAACATTTGTTTCAAATTAAAGGAAATAATATTCTGGAATAGTTTACTTTATTATTCATCTACTTCGGCTTCGCTGCAGAAATCCATGCAATGCACAGATCTAGACAAGGTCAACTTTCTTGAGATTTTTTGCTATTTGATAATTTTCGAGACTTCTGTGACAGAGTTTCACAACCAAGTAAAGCCAACTAACCACCAGAGAATACAGTGCTAATAAATCAAAGTGATAATTTCTGTAGAAAATAACTGCACAAAATAAAACGAAAGGCATACGTTGTGCATGTCTCTTTAAAAAGTATATTAATAGGTATAGGCCTACGCGAATTTATACTAATCTAGGGGTGCATGTTAAACTCTGCTAAATATTTTTTTTTCTAACTGATTCAGGCAACCCGTACCATGCTTTGTGACTGGGGAACAAAAAGCACTTTTATGATCTTGACTTAGAATATGGGAAAGTAAATGTTCCTTCTGAGTATTTTATTACATTGTGTTCATTTGTGTGTTGTTTTTCTTTGTTGTATATGTAAGATCAATGTTTTATAAATGTTCCCCTTCATTATTAATAATTAAAAAAAAACATCTTTTATTATCTTGAGGAATAGATTAAGTCTACTAAACGAAATATCCATTCATATCACAGTTTAACTCAAACTTTACATATGGAGTTTACACCAGAAATGTTCCTATTTATTCAACGATTTGGGAGTATAGGAATTTGTGTGTTCTGGTGTTGTTATCGGTCTACTGTGTCTTCTCTGTGATAGTAAAATGGTTTGGGTGGTTTTTAATGGCTAGGGCTAGGTATTTTAGGACCTAGATTCTGTTTGCTAGCACCACGTGTTTGTTATTAGCTTCCAAACATGGGCTACGTATATAGAATAATACTATATTAATTAAAGCAAAATTATTGCTAAAATGGTTGATCTTTTATTCACCATCTGATTCACTAAATTTTATTAAGCTTTTTTTTTTTTCAAAACGAAACTTTGTATAATGCAACACGAACAGAAAAGAAATTAGAAATCATTGTTTGTTTTTTGTTCAGAAAGGCTCAAAATGTTGCTGAATAAGTTTATTAAAAAAAAAAGAGCCTTGTTTTTATATATATTTTAAAATTAGCACGTGGGTTTTTGGCTACATTGACCTTGTAAAACAACTTCTAAATCGCTTAGGAATGTAAGTTGAAGAGTCTAGAATAGAGGACAATGTATTCACAAGAAGTAACATCGAATCTATTTGTCAATGATTCTGTTTTACGTTTGCGCCGTAGGCTATTACTGCGTGTTATCAAGCCACGTGTTGAAAGAGTTAGTACAATAGGTAACTGACGCAACGATCCGGAAATGGAATGAGTTTTTTTTTAGCCAGACAACCTTGGCAGATTGCATAACGATGACCATCTGGACTCAATTATCTACGTCTCACATTGGCTAGCCTGTGGGCACTGTAGCCTATTTGCTGTGTTGTCGTGTGTGTTTAAAATGTGGATCAAGGTCAACCTCAGACAATTCAACACGCAAGGATTAAAAAAAAAAAAATAGCGCTATTTGGGTGTTTGTTTTTTTTACGACCAACGTGTAAGAGTTTTTCCTAACAATGTCTGATTACTCCTTAAATTGTCTACTTAATGACATAATTAAATGAAAGAATAATTATGGGCCCATTCCACAAGTAGCTACTAGGTACATTTTAATGAAAGAAAACAATATAGACCTAATGCACACTAGTTGCCAGTACATGAAAGCAATGAGTGTTAAAATACCCCGCAAAGTCTAGTAGTTATGGTCTATGCATGGATTGTATTCACTAAATAAATACATGTTGGGGGGGGGGGGGTCAGGGCCGGCCTAACTCTAATGGATGCTTGCGATGCCCCTCTTGTAAATTTTCTAAATTTATTTTACAATAATATATTATTATAGCTTTTATATAGCGCTACTTTCATGATTATAGCATGCTCAGAACGCTTTTGGTCCAATCTAATTTGTGCAAAGGATGCGCCAGTGGATTAATTAAAGTTACGTCAGTTACACTAAACATGTTAAGCATTTAATAAAAGCCATGACTGATAATGATATACTAAACGTAAATAGCGCGAGCCCTGCCAGGCGCGGGGCCCATATTAGGAGCAAACGGTCTAAGGCCGGCCTCGGTTGATGCAGCCTATTGAGCGCTATTATAGGCTAGATATAAAAGGATGCCACTATATATATATATATATATATATATATATATATATATATATATATATATATATATATTGTTCATTTATTTATCTACCCAGCAACTTATTATAAATAACGGAAATGTTTAATTTACAGCGTAAGTAGGGCCATTTGTAAGGCTAATCAAATTTGTACAAATGCTCCTTCTTCCCTAGTGCTATTAGAGCATGGGATGGGTGGTTGCCTGAGCTAGTCAGGAAAACCAGTGACTTGGCAGAATTTAGGTCAATGCTTAATGTATGACGCGACTCCTTTTTTGAAGTAACGTCTGTATTATATAAGATAGTGCTTTTACATCTGCTTTACTATGAAAAATTTCTTTGCAATGATTTTGTTTCAACTGTTTATGGTCTTTATACAGACTACGTTGGTTATCCGAATATACTTCACTGTAGTCTGTATATGTCTGCAATTTTTCATAGCTTAATATAGTTGGAACTCGAACTATTAAAATTAGGTGGTTGTTTTTTTTTTTGTCTGATATAGGCCATTAGGAGTCGTAAATATAAAATGTGCATGATGAGCTTTGAGCCCCTTTTCTTTTTTTTTTTTTGTTCCATTTAATACCAAATACGTGATTAATTTTTACTCCTATGTAGACTACAACTGGCCATCTACATTGCGTTATGTGTGAAATTAAGTTTGGTAGTAATAGTCATACCCATTGGTCATACCGCAAACACCATAACGTTTTGTTTTTTTCTACAAAATAATTTTTTTTTTTTAAGATGGACTTGATCTATAGCTTTCTATAGAGTCTAAATTCTTTTTCATGTACAGATTTAAACTGAAACAAAACTTTCGTTTACAAATAACTAAGCAAGACACTTATGTTGGCAACATTAAACTTTTTAGCACACGTGACACGTTCACAAGGATAAATATTTTCCTTTGTACTACAACCAAAGACATAAATAAATATTTATTTATGTCTATGACTACAACACAATTTTAAACAATTATAATAATTTAATATTACGAAATTTATTTTTAATACTTTAAATGATCTAGTTTCTAAAGATGGCCGCGTCCTTGTAATGGGTATTCTAAAGCACAATATTGCAAACTAAGTTGCAATCACTGCATGAAAAGATTTACTAAGCTCTATTTTTAAAAACATACACGCAGGTCTAGATTTAGATCTAGACTAGATTCTAACAATAAAAATCAATATGAATTCCGTTTTATCAAACATTGCATCACTTAGCGCAACTAAGGTAGAGTGTCTAAGTCTAAGCTAGATCTAGACTAGTAGTAGTAAAATCTAGTTCTTTTCTTACTTCGTACTTTTACTTTTAATAATTGTATTATTTTTATGATTTTCATTACAATAATTATAATAATTAATATCATTCATTCATATTGAATATCATCATCATCATTTATCCTTTGAGTTCCTCATGGAACATAGGGCCTCGACAAAAACACGCCTCTCCACGGTCTCTTGCTAGCTTTTTGATGGTTTCCCAGCTCTTCCCAGTCTTCTAATGAAGTTCTATCTATGCTTCTTCAAATACATTGCGTCGCCATGTGGGCCATGTTCTTTTTGGTTTTCCTCTGCGTCTTGTTCCCTGGGGATTCCACTCTAAGCCTAAGGCCTGTCTAGCTCTGTTGCTGGTATCTTTTCTAAGGGTGTGACCAATCCATCTCCACTTCCTCTCTAAGATCTGCTTTTCTATATTTTTCTGTCCACTCATCTCCCACAGTTTGTTTTCTACTTTGTCATACCAGTGTATTTTTAGGATATTTCTCAGGCATCTGTTGATGAATGTCTGTATTTTTTTTTGTTGTGGCTTCAGTTGTTCTCCATGTTTCAGAACTATACAGTAGGACAGCCTTGACATTAAAGTTAAAGATTCTTAGTTTAGTCTTGTTTGAGATGTGAGGAGATTTCCAGGTTGGTTTTAGCTGTTTTAAATGTCTGACGCGCTAGATTTATACGACGTTTAATGTCTTCATCTGTTCCACCTGATATACTGACTACACTCCCAAGGTATATAAAATTTTCTACTTGGTCTATTGTCTGAGAATCCAGTACTATGTCTCCAATTTGTTTATTGTTTACTAATGTACTTTAGTTTTTTGGTGCTTTATTTTGAGGCCTACTCTTTTTCCTACTTCACTTAAAGCTGTGACCTTTTCTTGCATATCCTGTAGTCTGTGTGATAATAGGGCTATGTCATCAGCGAATTCCAGATCTTCCAGCTTTTGTGTGAGAATCTATTGGATTCCTTTCCCTGCGTTAGAGTGGGCTTCTTTTGTGACCCAATCAAATACTAGAAGGAACAGGAGTGGTGAAAGAAGACATCCCTGTTTGACTCCTGTTGTGACTGGAAATTCCTCTGACAGCTTGCCACAGTGGGTTACTTGGCAGGGGAAATCATCATAAAGGTTCTTGATTATGGTTATTATTTTATTGGGGATCCCATAATGTCTCATTACAGTCCAGATAGATTCTCTGTCGACACTGTCAAAAGCTTTTTCAAAGTCGACAAAAGTTGCATAGGAGGTGTAGCTATTTGGTCAGCACAAGATCTCTCTTTTCTGAATCCGACCTGTTCTTCCCTTAGGTGTTCATCACATACTCCCTTTATTCTGTTTAGTAGGATTCTGCTGAAAATCTTGCTTGGTACTGACAACAAAGTGATGCCTCGCCATTTCTCACACTGTGATAGATCTCCACTCTTTGGTATTTTTATTAGCAAGCCCTTTTTCCACTCACCCGGAGGTATTTCTGTTAACCAAATTTTGTTGAATAGTTTGTGCCTTTGATCAACTATTTCACTTCCTCCTTCTTTTAGGACTTCAGGTGGTATGTTGTCAATTCCAGCAGCTTTACCCGTCTTCATTTGTTTGAGTGCATTCCTTATTTCTTCTTTTGTTATTTCTTCCATGTTTATTTTTAGTGTTGGTCCTGCATTTAGATCTGGTGGATTTCGTGGTTTAGGTCTATTGAGCACTTCTTGAAAATATTCTTTCTACCTTTAAAGTTGTTCATTTATTGAAGAAAGTAGTTTTCCATATTTGTCTCGAACTGGAACATTGCAATTAGCCTTTTTGGTACTGAGAAGTTTAGTAATTTTGTACAGTTGTTTTATATCTCTTTTACCTGCTGCTTCTTCTGCCTGTTCTGCCAGATTGTTGTAAATGATCGTTTGTCTTGTCTAAGCATTTTGGTGACTTTTTGTGAAACTGCTTGAGTATGCATAGATCGAAATCTAGATTAGATATTAAAGGGAGTTATTACATTAAGTCTAAGAAAATGAAAACAACAGGCATAGCGCCAAAGACCAAAGTCAACTCTTAACTTAACACATATAGTGACATATGATAATGAAACTAAAGCTAACATAATTCCTAAATAAGCATCAGCATTCTCAGCCCCAGGAGATAAAGACATAATACTTAATTGAACCAAGTAGACAACATAGGAGTTATAGAAGTACAAGAAAAGGGGATCCAAAAACTATTAGTGAACATTAAACAAAATAAAGCATCTGGACCTGATGGCATTCCAGCTAGATTACTCAAAGAACTAAGCAATAAGCTAGCACCAGTATTCAAAATACTTTTTCAGGCATCTCTTAACCAGGGTAGAGTACCAAGGGACTGGAAAGGAGCTAATGTCACCCCCCCCCCCCATTTAAAAAAGGAGAAACCAGCATCACTTGTAAAATCCTAGAGCATATATATATCAACATCATAAACCACTTCTAAAGACAAACATAATGTCCTTACTTCATACCAACATGGCTTTAGGAAATAAAGATCATGTGAAACACAACTAATAGGACTATTTGGTTATGTTTCAAAAGGTTTAGATAATAAAGAGCAAATAGATGCTATCTTATTAGATTTTTCCAAGGCTTTTGGACAAAGTTCACCACCATAGTTTGCTTAAAAAATTAAAATACTTTGGTATTGATGGTACATTTTCTGATAGGGAGAGAACAAACTGTAACAATAAATGGCTCTAAATCAACACCAATAACAGTAAACTCAGGACTCAGGTGTACCTCAAGAAACAGTCTTAGGTCTACTACTATTTTTAATTTACATAAATAATTTATCAAATTGCATTAGTTCAGGAACAAAAGTCAGATTTTTGCAGATGATTACATAATATATAGAACAAGAAAGACAACACAAGATACAGACATTTTACTAAGAGACTTAGAGGAATTACCAAAATAGGAATCAGAAAAATGTCAGTTATTGTCAGTAACAAAAAAAAAAAAAAAATTATTTTACTTATGTTATTCATAGTAATTTACCAGTAACACAGACTTAAGTGGCAAAATACCTCTACTAGGTGTAAATGAAAAACTGTCATGGAATCCCCATATTGATGAAACTAAAAAAAATCAAAGCATAAGGGTTTATTAAAAGAAATTTCTATAAATCAAATAAGAACATAAAACTAAAATGTTATTTAACCTTGGTTAGGCCAATAATAAAAAATGCATCCTCTGTTTGGGACTGCTCAACTCAAGAAAACATTAAGAAACTGGAACAGACACAAAATAGAGCAGCGAGATTCATAACAAACAAATATTCACCTTTGACTTAAGTAACACCTTAGTAAAATCACTAAATTTAGAAAGCCTTCAGGATAGAAGACTCAAAAGTAAAGTAGCTATTATACATAAAACACTGAGCTATAATTTGCAAATACAGAAACAATCTAATAAATTACTTAAAAAGACACAAAGATAACACAGAATGGGTTGCCTGAGCTAGCCAGGAAAACCAGCAACTTAGCAGAATTTAGGTCATTGGTTAATATGCATGCATGACCCATTGGACGTAATCATTTTCTTTTTTGAAGTAACGTCTGTATTATAAAAGATAAGATAAGATATTTTAATTAGTAAAACTTTACTATTTTTAGCGGCCCCCGTAAGGGGAAAAAGCCGCTATTAGGTTTGTGCAAAATGTCAGTCTGTCACACTCAGATCTCGAAAACTAGAAGAGATATGAAAAATATTATTTCATCATTAAATGCGGCTTGAAAAGTTTAGGTGCAACGGCTACTTTTGGTTTTCTAAAAGCAAACCGTTTAATTTATAAAATTAATTATGCACGCGATTTTTTTCATAAAAATACACCAATTCTAAAACAATTACGTAAATGTAAGGGAGGCAATGTTACAATATGCTAACAAAGATGGACAATCTTTGTGTATTTTCAGTATCACTAAGTCAAATATATTTTAAAATGTACAGGAAATGTTTACAACAAATAGAAATAATAGTTAAAGATGTTTTTTCTGGTCAACTAGCTGCTAAAATTAAAAGAAAACATTTCTGTTTGTTTATAAAGGCTAATAATGCATTTTGTATGTAAATATCACGCACATTTTTTTTAATGGGCTTTTTATGCAGCGATTTTCGTGCAGTAGCGTAACGTCTCTACATGATCAGGTGCTAAACCATTTCCTTAAACATTTTTTAAAAATCAGATTTTATTTATTTTTTGTTTAGTGCCCCCATCCGAATAAAAGAAGATTATTTTTGTGCGTTTTGTCTGTTGGTCGGTCTGTCCGTCACGATTAGATTAAAAAAACTAGAACTCTAAAAGCTATTGAAAATCTGATTTACACTTTAATGTTCCTCCCGTAACATCTCAATAGTTTTTAAGTATCTAAAAATTGATTGTTCCGGATTTTTTTGTGCAAAACTAATCAACCCCAAAAAATGTTTTTTTGCTCTTCTAATTTATATTACATTCAATTTCCATGCTTAAACGTTGCAAAAACACATTATCAATAATATGTTGTTCCGTTTTCTATGTAAATAGCATATTAATGCTAAATCAAAATCTCTATACTGACTTATATTTCATTAAGTGTAAAAATGTTCCAGATATTGTTTTATAAAACATGAATTATGCCTAATGATTGTTTGAAATCGCATAATTTACTAATATTACACTTAAAATATTATTTGACAATGCGTCACTATAATTTAGTTATCAATATCAAATTGTTCCGTATTTTCATCTTTAAACAAATTTTAAAAATATTGACAATAGGTTGTTCAGGGCTTTAAAAAAAAAGTAATTTACTAGAATTGATTACTGAAAATTACTTTTTAGACATTTAATTTTCTTGCTAAAACATAACATAGAAGTTTTGTAATCGATAAAGAAAGTTCCGGATTTTGTTTCTTACAAATTGTCGCCAGAAATTTCCGAATTTATTTAAAAATCTACTAAATCCAAATAATTGTTTGAACTCCCTCTTCTAATTAATAAACAAATAATCTTCTCATTTACGAAATAATGTTTTTACGGATTTTTATGAAAAATATTTTAACTCACTACTCTCTTACAGTACATTTAACTTTCTACCTAAAACATTAAAAAATCTAATTATCGTTAATATTATGTTCCGATTTTTAAGGAAAACAGAATCCAAACACAAAAGTAAGGTATGAAAATCTCTTCACGTGGCTGTAGTACATCTAATTTTTATATGAGACCATCCAAAAAATTTAATTAACGGTATTACATTTATCTGAAATTCTCTTTTTCTTTTACTATTTATACAAACATCCGGAACAATCTATTATATAAACTTTTCAATTGTGTTCATACCTAAAAATTATTGCGATGTTTTGAAACGTAAAATAAAGGTTAATAAATTTTTAATAACTTTTAGTTGTTGTGTTGTTTTTTTTATATCAAGATGACGGACAGACCGACTGACAGACAAAACGCAAAAACAATGCGGCTTTGATCCTTTTTAAATAAATTCTATTAGAACTCAGTGCACTAATGTCTATGAACCCTCGTTAAATATCTCGTGTAAATAAAGACATTTTTTTTTATGGTACCGGTACTAGCATATTGTGAGGTAATGGAATTTTTTTCTTTGACGTCATATGAATGGACTCTTTAAATGTAATGTTAAAAGAACGCACTCGGTGCACCAATGTCTATTAACCCTCAAAAAATTGCTTGTATTAGTGAAAACATATTTTAGTCTAACTAAGCCATGTGACGTAGTGTTTTTTTTTTCCTTTGACATCACATGGAATGAATTCTTTAAATGAAATGCTAAAAGAATGCACTCGGTGCACTAATGTCTATGAACACTCGATAAATGGCTCGTATTGATGAAGGCGATTTTTAGTCTAGCTAGGCCATGTGACGTAGTGTTTTTTTTTCCCTCTGACGTTATATGGAATTAATTCTTCAAATGAAATGAAAAAAGAACTCGGTATAGTAATGTTTATTAAGCCTCGTTATGTGACTCGCGTTTAAAAAAGGAATGATATCTTGATTTAGATCTAATCTAGATTTTTTAAACTAGATCTAAATTTTTATTACAGTATATCTAGATCTGGATTTATATTCTAATTAAAATTATTTTAGAGTCTATATCTACAATTTTTAGATCTAGTTTAGACTAAAATAGACTAGATTAAGATGTAGAATTTCAATTTCTAAACTTAAAGTGTAAAAAAAAGTGTAGATTTTCATTTCCAAACGTTTTGATCAATATTGTAATGTTTTAATATACTAAAACTAATCTACTATTTTTTATTTAATTTAAATTTACGGCAAATGAATCTTTGAAACATTATTACTTTTGACCATCGGATGGCTGCCTGGTCGTGCGGTTTGGGCGCTGGACTGTCATTCAGATTTATGAATGGTCCAGGGTTCAAACCCTGCCCGCTCCCATCCCCGTCGTCCTGCGGGAGGTTTGGACTAGGAAGTAATTATCTTCAACATGTAAAACATTTTACATCAAAATTAAATCACCTCTTGAATATTATTTGCGAATATGCAGATCCGACAGGGATCCGACTTCGACGGGGGCCGCCTCTGAGTTTGTGTAAGGCAAACTCTCTTTGTAATCTTGTTTTATTTATAGTCATTTTAGAATTTTTGTCTAACGAACACCCCCTATTTCTGATATATCTAGCGAACACCCACAATCTTGGTTAAAATGAGCCTTTATTTTGTTAGCTATGATGAAACTTATCTATTGTTTTAGTTCAAGCTCCATTTCTTTATAGTTCAGACACATTTAGTTTTGTTTACTCTGAAAAACAGAGGTCTTATTTGGGTTCAAAGAACACTGGTAGGACGATGCCATTTTTTTTTCTTCTAGGACAGAAGGAGTTAAGAAGATTTTTTTTTTAGAAAATTTAGGTACCAGTAAAACACAACCAATATAGATGTAAAATTCTTTTAAATAGGCCCTAAAACACATACATGTCAAAGCCTTTGTGTTAATTTAAGTAAAATTCATAAATACTCATGCAATCAGCTTTGTAAGCTAGCAATTTACTACTAATACTAGATATACTATTAAATTTCTTATTTAATAAGTATCTCTATCATCTAGGAAACAGCTTCAACTTTGAACTTTTGACCTGGGGGTGTGTCTTGCCCAGCCGAGCCCTGCTTAGCCAGTGACAAACTCCTCTCACTCATTCCATTAAGCTCAATGTTAGGTCAAAACGCCACAAAAAACCCCAACCCAACACTACTTTCTAGCTGTTAAACATACAGTCATAATTTATACATCTTTGGAAAGTTCAAATAAAGTATTTTTATGATGTTCTACAAAAATTTTTTTTTTTTCGAAGGTAAATGTTTTATTTCACATCCCTACTATATATAATATATTGACTATATTAAATAAATGAGATAGTGAATTCTTAACATCTAAAAAAAAGCAAAGAAGTACTTTGAGATTTTGTTTTTGGGTTCAAAATACATCACTTCCCTCAAAAATACTGAAAGCGAATATAAACGATTGTATTGCTTCATTCTTACACTGGCTGTTAGGCTTAGTGACGGCTTAGTCCATAACTATTTTATTCACTGGTACAGTAATCTATAATAATAATGATAATAATAATAATAATCTTTATTATCCGTAAGGAAATTTGTCTTACAATTTGTGCATTACCAAGGAAATTTGTCTTACAATTTGTGCATTACCAAACAAAAAACATTATAACTATAAGAAACCAAAGTGTACATTCACACCAGACTCACTCATAATTTACATGTGACAAAGTTTGTACCAGATTGTTCTTATTTAATGATTTGATTGCCAGGGGAACAAAAGAGTGTTTGTGTCTGTTTGTCTTTGCTATCGGTGTCTTGTATCTCTTTTGTGATGGTAAAATCACGAAATCCTGACACAAAGGGTGATTCTTTATTTCGAGGATCTTGTTAGCTTTTTTATAGATGTTTGTCTCAAACAACTGCCCAAATGGGGTTTGCTTTTTGCCAATGATTTTGCCAGCAGCATTGAGGATTCTATTAAGTTTATTCCTATTTTTAATGCTCAGATCTATAGATCTATAGGTTTAGATCTATAGATCTAAAAGCATTTTAAAGGATACGATCAATTCGAGAAAAAAAAAAGAAACATTTTCATCCACACTTCTATCTGTTCTAAAAAGTAAATAGATCGTGTCACACTGATTCTAACAAACTGGTCAGTCTAAGGCTAGCCTAGAACTTTAGTAGGCTACATGTTGTCAGTCATGACAAGACGAGCTTGTGATAATATTTGTTGTATGTTGAGTTGTCAGGCGGGAAAATACACACTGACATAGTTATTCAAGCATGTAGATATATTCTTAGCACATATTTTTTTCTATGCTACCAGTATCTAAATCTAACTGCATAGACCAATGTAAACTTTACTGTATGGTTTTCATTATGCAGTAAGTCAATAGAATTTTAAAAAATGAAGGTTGACACTTTTCAAGAGATTTTAATCGTTGGGGCAAAACTAAACATATATAAATACATCGTTTTTTATTGTGCAACAATGTTAGTAACACACATCTTTCATAGATATATGGTGCCGAAACATATAATAGAAACTATCATATCAGTCAGTACTACTTAGATCTAGGTCTACATCTAGAATCATTTAGATCTCAAAGCATTATAATAACTAACACTAGGGAGGAAAAGTTTTATTACCCTGCCGAAAAAGTATATTGGCTGAAAGTCTGACTAATGTTAACAACCTGGTCACATAGATGTAGGCCACACATTTGGATGCGCAGAAAAGTACGTCGAAAAATCGCCAATCACTACTCAAGTTATTATTGAAAATAAAATGAAAAGAATAATATTACTTATCTGTAATTTAAAACACACACACACACATATATATATCTATATTATATATACATTGTCGGCACCTTTTTCAATGCGGGGAAAAATTTATTACTTTTCTTGTATTTTAACGTTTATTATTAATTTATTAGTAGAGTTAAAAGTTAGGCAATCCATCACTGAGTACTGGCACCTATTTCTTTACAAAAAAAAGCACTGTGTGTATATATAACCATATATATATATAACCATATATATATATAACCGGACCATGGTTCGGAAGCCAAGCGATTTACCGCTCAGCCACCGCGCCTCCTAATATAGTGCATACCAATTTTGGTCACATTTTATAACTTTTCTTTTCTCACTTGACTGGCTCAGTGTAAAATGCATATTTTAAACTAAATTTATACTAAAAAAGAATGATTATCAGAAAAACTAATACTCTACAATTTTTTTCCTTTTGATTTCAAAATTTGAAAATTAGTGTATGTCATAACATCGAAATGGTTTCTTGCTTGCCAATTTTACCATGACATGGCAGACCTGGTGTCATATCTTGTAAGATAATCATAGTTGCCTTGTCAGGGCATGTGGCAGATCTCATAAAGACTCACAGTTGCCATGTCAGGTCTGGTGGCAGATCTCTTAAAGTCTCATGTTTCTCACTCAACTGGTTCAGGGTGGAATGTATTTTTTAAACTAATACATAAATTGTTAAGCTTCCCGCGCAGTGTTGATTCTTGACAATATGTCTAGTGTAGATCTGACTGGAAGTAACGCTGAACTCAACTAATTCAATAACACTGGCGAAAGGCCGAAACAATCAAATATGTAGTCGATGCTGATATGTTGTTCAATAAAGATATTTAATACTCAAGAAGGGAATCGTCCGATGTCAGCTATGTCCGTAAATCCATATATCTATTGTACTCAAGTCTACTACTCTACAAGAAGCGTCTTCCTTTAGCGTCATTTAGATCGTTCTTCTTTTTTAAAGATCTGTCATGTCACTTGTCGCTAATTAAAACTTTCCCCTTATTCCTGAAACAAATAACTAATTCCTAATCATGTCATAACAAAATAAAAAAAAGACTTTGTAATGATATATTTTTTTTTTTGCTATTGCCAGTTCTCGAGCATCACCAGTAAGCTCTGCAAAAGTCTTCTACAGATATCTCCTATCAATAGTCACACAACAACTGCAGTCAACACAGTTGTTCCAGCTCGGGGCAAGTGCTTTGAGCATCATTTCCTTAACAGATGGATGATCAGGGACTACAAAAGGAGATTGCTGGTGCAAGAGCATTCCGCTGTTCGTCAACGCTTAGTGGCTATAAAAAGGTGCTCAGTACTGCCTAAAGAAATTCAGGTGAGGGTTGTTAATGAAGTAATACTCATCAATCAGCCTCCATCTGTCTGTGTTGTGAAAACTCTTCAGATTATGTGTGTTGGTATGTGTTGACAGAAAATAAGCTTAGAGACTTGCTTGTTTTAATAATAGTTTCTTTGTTGTAGATTTGCACTTTTATTTGTCTATACCAAACGAATATTTAAAGAAATAATTTACACGCTGGTTAAATCATTAGGTGTGGCACTGTTAGAAAGAAATGAAGCAGGGTGTTTTGGTGCGACCATTTTGGCATAGGATATTTTGGCACAAAATGCTTTAGCTACATTATATATGTTCATTTTATTATGTATTTAAAAACAAGGACACATATCTAAGTTTTGTATGTATGTTTGTGTTACTTTGTATTTTTTATGTAAAGAACATTAGTTATTTTTGTCCATTACATTTAAGATTTAAGTTTGTTGTGCAATTATTGTTATGTCACTAACATTATAGTGTGTGCATAGGTATTAATATTGTCCAAAAAATGAAATGAAACAATGATAACCTTTTTGTCAGATGAAAATGGTTTACTTAATTAATTGTAACTCCAACTAAAAAATAAAAGAAAACTGGTGTCAACCTGCGAGTTTCACAAATCTCACCTAAAATTTATTGGTGGTGCAGGAGGTGAGAACATGTTAATATTATGGTGAATCTAACCTGCCATAGTTTGTATGTTTTACATGTTGCAGATGCCCTCCAGAATTGAAGATTTCTACATCTTAACCCTAACCTCCAGCTGGAGGGATGGTGGCAGGCAGGGTTTCGCAAACACATACCAACATACCAAATGACCAGGCAGCCATCCCTAGTACACAATAGGCTTAAATGGAATAGTGGGGATGATGGGGAAAAATGTTTGATATATATATGCACAGGGCTTTTTTTGTGCAGTGTACCAGCACCTTTTTGAAAAAAAGATTACTTTTCTTGTATTTTAACGTATGTTATTAATTTTTAGTAGTTAAAAGCTAGGCAATCAACTACTGAGTACCCGCACCTATTTTTTTTACAAAAAAAGCACCGTTTATATATATATATATATATATATATATATATATATATATATATATATATATATATATAAATATATATACACACACACTAGTATAGCATGGTGAAGAAAAAACATTGTCTACTATAAAAAGTTTTGTGTTGTGTTTTATAAATTATCTTCAGAACTTGTCTCATCAAAGTGTTCTAAAAGCCTAAAAAATGAAATTCCAAGCTTACACCAGAACTTTATACCTTGAGCTGAGCTGTCAAGTACCTTTTCATCACTTCACATTGCATTTTGAAAAAATTAAGATTAGAAATTTGTTTACAAATTCAAAACGTTTTTTTTATAAAATAAACACTTCAGTAGAACATTGATTTATAAAGTATATTTACATGGCAATACAAGTAAATCTTTAAAAGAGGACATTTGGGATGTAGGCTACTATCTATACTGTAAAAAAATATTAAATTATAGATGAATAAAGTAATAATATTTATATGTGGCTGAGCTTGTAAGGACAGATGAATAAAAGTAGTATGTATTATATCTATACTGTGGTATAATAAGTAAGGACAGATGAATTAAAGTAGTATGTATTATATCTATACTGTGGTGTAATATGTAAGGACAGTTGAATAAAAGTAGTATGTATTAGGCCTATATCTATACTGTGGTGTAATATGTAAAGACAGGTGAATAAAAGTAGTATGTATTAGGCTTATATCTATACTGTGGTGTAATATGTAAGGACAGTTGAATAAAAGTAGTATGTATTAGGCTTATATCTATACTGTGGTGTAATATGTAAGGACAGGTGAATAAAAGTAGTATGTATTAGGCTTATATCTATACTGTGGTGTAATATGTAAGGACAGGTGAATAAAAGTAGTATGTATTAGGCTTATATCTATACTGTGGTGTAATATGTAAGGACAGATGAACAAAGATATGTAAATGATGGGAAGATGAACCAAGTATTATCATGTATACTATGGCAGAATATGTTAGATTAAAATCCATCCAAGTGGTGCTACAGGCCATTCAGGGCCCTGGTCTGCTTTAGCACATCTCTCCACTTTGAGCTATCCTTTGCTTTATGTATTCATGCACAGACTTTTAGCTGTTGTAGATTTTCCTCTATGTCATCCAACCACAGTATAGATATAGGCCTAATACATACTCTTTTATTCATCTGTCCTTACATATTACACCACAGTATATATATAATTACATATATATACATGAAGATGAACCAAGTATTATCATGTATACTATGGCAGAATATGTTAGAATATAATCCATCCAAGTGGTGCTACAGCCCATTCAGGGCCCTGACCTGCTTTAGCACATCTCTCCATTTTGAGCTATCCTTTGCTTTATGTCTTTTATGCACAGACTTTTAGCTGTTGTAGATCTTCCTCTACGTCATCAAGCCACCACACCATTGGGGCACCTGCCTTTTTGATTTTGCCCATGAACAATCTTTGCTCTCCTGGCATTTTTTTGAGTTAATATGTTCCTGTTTATTTCTGCCAATGTGGAGGGGTCTTCACGTAGCCGGTATATTTCTTGGTTGGTGCGAATCCTCCATCCAGTTTCCTGATGTTTGGCACCATAAATTTTTCTGAGGATTTTTCTTTCCCAAGTATTTAACATATTTTCTGTGGTTTTTGTCAGTGTCCAGGTTTTGCTTGCACATATGACTACAGGACTGATGATGGTTTTGTAAATGGTTTTCTTGATCTTAGATATAAGTTTGCTTCTTAGTATGTGTTGTGTGTTATAAAAAGCTCTGTTGCCTGCCACTAGTTGTTCCTTAACTTCTGGTATTAGGTCATTGTTGGAATGTAATGCTAGAATAAAGTACTGTACAAATATTGATACAGTTACATTTGGATGGCTGCCTGGTCGTGCGGTTTGCACGCTGGACTGTCGTTTGGATTTATCGATGATCCCGGGTTCAAACCCTGCCTGCTCCCATCCCCCGTCGTCCTGCGGGAGGTTTGGACTAGGAAGTAAACTATCTTCAACTCTGAAGGAACATGTAAAACATTTTACAAAACAAACATTTTAAACAATATAGTTCTAACACATACATTTTCTTATTACAGGAAGTTGCTTCTCAGGAAATTGCTGCACTTCCCAGAGATGCACATCCCTCAAGGCTAAGAAATCGCTGCATATTGACCTCTCGACCCCGGTGGGTCATCTGGAGGTTTAGGTTGAGCAGAATTCAGTGGAGATTATTAGCAGACTATAATAAAATGAGTGGTGTACTTCGAGCTTGCTGGTAACTGCTTCATCTGAAGTGAATGTGTTATTAACATTTCTAAGAACATTTTATTTTATTGTTAGAATTATGTATTTAATAAATAAAGAGGTGGTCTTATTTTTTAACAAAATGTGTTATTCTTTTCTTATTTCTTTGATTGTGATAATCCACTTAAGTTAAGATATTATTTTTAAGTCAAGTAGCAATGGTGCAAACATTCTTATTCATAGTTTTTAACAAAAAATTTAAGTTGTTTTATTCTAATTTTCATAGTGACAAACCCTAAGGATAGATTTTTCCTTTAGCTAAAACATTCATTCATCTAGACTACACTGGTTTTGAAAGCTCAATTTTGGTTTGTAGCCTAGACAAGGCTTTTGCTTGCAAAGAGACATTCCTCTTATTCAAAATCAAATCATTGTGAAAAATGGAAACTTACTAGCTTCAGAACTTAATTGACCATCCAGAGAACTATAAAATATATCTATTTGTTTTTACACAATGAACATATTGTATGAATTTCTTTAAATAATCTGGGGCATTGGCTGAGTTATCAAAAATTATTATCTATCTTGTTCCCTGGGACAAGAAATGTTTGTAAATACATGTAAAGAATAAAAAAGATGTATGGTACATGTAAATAATTTTTTTTCCTTTTAAATAAGATTTTTAAAATTCCATGTGGGTTTTTCTGAGTTTGTCAAAACTAAGGATCTAAAAGGTAATAAACCAGTATTAAATAAATTTAGAGGTAACAGAACCCATTCTATGTCTTGCTGGGGATCAAGAAGAACTTCTAAACTTTTGTTTTACTCTCTTTCCTCCTGAGATCATCCCCTGTAGGCAATAATAATGTGAAAGTAATGTAACAATTAGTAAGAACTGCTGTAAATATTTGACAAAGGGGGAATAGTTTTATATTTAGCAATAATTTATTAAAGAGTTGCTTTTATGTTTGTTCTGACCTACTTAAACAGTTAAATGTTTCATTTGCAATTAAAAAGACTATTACGTACATTAGTCTGAATAATTAATCTCAGCTTTGACCATGATTATCCAAATTATGTTTTACAGAAGTGAGAAGAAGTCTTCTAGTTACCAAACTGGGCGATGATTTTTATTTTCCCTATTCATTCTTTCCCCCCCCCCTTTTTTTTTCTTTTTAATTTTAGGTCCTAATGTAACCAAAATAACCTTTCTTCCCACTAAGTTACTGCTGTGGTGGGATACATTTGCTAAGGGTGCAATCTAATGAAATAGTTTTCTCAAATTAAGCAGAAAAATTGTATACATAGGTTATAACATAACTGTGAAACAAGTAAAATAACATAAAAAAACTTAAAAAAAAAAAAAACATGGTTTATATTGAGTGAAATAGCATTATTTATTTTGAATCTATCATGTCCTTGATTTGTAATAAGGTCGAGTCCTAAACTTCTTGCGATTGTCAATATTGACAAAATAAAAGAATAATACAACATATATTTACAAACTATTTCAACCATAGCAAAAAATGGGCATTAACTAGTTATATCTAAGTGATGTCTTTCCATGACCAAAAAAAATCATTGAATGGCTGCCTGGTTGTGCAGTATGTGTGCTGGACTGTTGTTCGGTCGTGTCTGTGGTTCGGGTTCATACTCTGCCCGCTGCTATCCCCTGTCGTCATGCTTGGACTAGGAAGTAGATTATCTTCAACTCCAAAGAAACATTCGAAACATTGAAAAGAACAAACAATAAGTGATGAGACAGCAATCTCTAGGGCCAAGCATTTTTTTATTATTATTGTTTAATGCATTCAAACTTTTGGTGCAATTACAAATATTTTATTTTTCATCGGTCTTATAGGCACATATAAAAAAAAAATATAAAAAGATAATATATATGTAGCGCATTAAAATGGACAAACGGGTTTAAAATACGGTCCAACTGCAGACTTTTTTTTTTTGCAAGGGAGACAATTATAATGTATATTATATGAGTATGAAATTACGATTTTTATGTCCCTTAGATTTATTTCCGATTTGTGCTTTTTTAAATCATGGAAGTTTTTTTTTTTTTTTTTTTTTTGTACGGTGCTTCCAAATGTGTCAGATGAAAATAAATATTACACACTATTAAAAATAGTTGCAAAATCATTTCCAAAAAACGACTCTTTCCCCTCAGAGTAGCAAAGTTCAACGGGACACAACAAAGAGATTCCCAGTGATAGGCCTACTATTTCAGACAGTGGCAGTTACAGTTTAAGAGAAATATCTTGAGCCCTGATTGGTGAAAATAAGTTAACAGAGCAACGTTTCCTCGTGCAGGGCCGGCCTTACAAATTGCGGGGCCCAATTAAATACATGCTTGCGAGGCCCCTCTTCTAAATTTTTTAAACAACTAGTAGGTTACTAATATTAATTAGATCATTAAATCAGCCTTTATTATACAACATGCACAGGAAGCAACTCGTACGCAAAAGGCGCCAGTTAATTAAAGCTACGCCAATCCTACAATACACTAAATATGTTAACCCTTTAAGTTGTTGATGGTCTATTTTGTTGATGAGTATATATATGTTACTGGTGCATGCGAGTCCATATGACACAACAACAGAATGAATCAAGAATATACTTGATAACGCAGGCTGATAACTTCAACAATTTAATAAACAATAAAAAGGGCACAGTCCTCTGTCGTCGCTAGCCTAGCGTCGTCCTCTTAGGCGTCTTGTCCGTTATTCTTCTTGTTCATAATCCTACTCTGTTCTTACTCACACATTACTTAGGAAAAACCCGATTCACATCAACTTCTACGCATCTTGTGTCATTACATATTTCCTCCCCCCTTTATCAAAAAAAAAAAAAAATTTTGTCAATTTTTTTTTTTTCAGTCTAAAACACTATCCCTACTGTCATGTCTGTACAATATATATGGCCAAAATTTTGGGGAAAGACAAAACAAACATATATCTTGATCTTGATGGACATCATCATGTTTCCCATCTTCATCAGTTCCCTGGTGAAATTGTCCATGTTCCTATGTCACAAAGTTCACACTGTAGTTGAATGTTGACACCAAGAAAACAATACAGTTCCAATACAGTTATTAGTAAGAAAATATCTGGTATGCGGTGTTCTAATCATCACTCATTGACGATAAAATAGTATAGTACAGTGTAATAGTTTCACCAACCAATAGTACTAAGTCCATCAAGACATGTATACAGTCCCCATACGACGATGCCTTTGTCGATTCCACAGACATAAAACAGTTTTTCAGAGTAAATACACATGTATATAGTCCACATACGAAGATGCCTTTGCTGACTCCATAGGCATAAAACAGAGTTTTTCAGAGTAAATACTGTTATTGGCTATATGTACGTTGGTGGTTGCCTCATATCACACCAAACCCCTCCTGTCAGACAAAATGTAATATTTGTGTCAAAACAACTTTCCAAATTATTCTACCTAACTTTTTTGTTGGGTACCAATAAGTATATTTTCTCTCCACTTACCATTTCCAAACTGACCTAGCCTTTTACTAATGGATGATAATGATTATATAAAAAAATAATGACTGTAGATGATCATACTTACTTTAATTTACACCTTTGACTTCAATTATTGAAATTTTATAATTATCTCCCTTGATTTAATAAAATTCCCAATTTATATTTTACTGAGTTATCTTCCTTTAAAGGAAATAAAATATATATAGTCCATATATAAACAACTTATTCATACCCATTGACTAGAACATATACATATATATACATGCATAAACAAATCAAAATGAATAATCATTATTTACAACAGTTTATCTCACTGTAACTCTTGACAACATGTCAGCTACAATATTAATTTCTCCCCTAATAGCCTCCAATTGAAAATTATATTCTTGTAAAATTAGAAACCACCTGTATAATCTACCATTTTTAATACTTTTTTCTTGCATAAACTTAAGAGGCCTGTGATCAGATAACAATATGAATATGTTTCCCAGTAAATAGCTTTCCAACTTAGTTACAACCCAAACAACAGCTAAAGCCTCCTTCTCTATGACACTGTATCTCTTCTCAGTATCAGATAATTTCCTACTTACATAAATTATTGGGTGTAATTTATCATACTGTTGCATCAAACAACCTCCTATAGCACTACCAGAAGCATCAGTAGTGACATAGAATATTTTAGAAACATCCGGTAATCTCAATATCAAATTTGTAGAAAAAATATGCTTAACTTTCTCTATAGCTTCTACACACTTTCTATTACAAGTCACTTTTCTAGGCTGTCCTTTCTTTAATAACTGGTTTAATGGCTCAACTATCTCTGCTAAATTTGGTATGTATTTTCTATAATAGTTTATCATCCCTAGTATTGATTTAATCTGTTTTTGTGTTGTTGGTATTTCTATTTCTAATATCTTCTTTACATTATCTTCAATGGGACTGATAGTATTATTTTTAACTCTATGTCCTAAAAATGTGATTTCTTCTAAGCCTATCTCTACCTTTTCTGCTTGAACTGTTAGACCATTTTGTTTAATTAACTCAAAAATCTCCCTAATTCCTTTTAAATGTTCTTTCCAATCCTCATGAAAAATGCATATATCATCTAAGTAACAGATTACATTTTTTCTATGACCTATAACCGACATCATCATCCTGTTAAAGGTAGCTGGAGCATTTATAAGCCCAAAGCTCATAAAGTTCCATTGGAATATTCCATAAGGAGTGATAAATGCAGTATAAGGTTTAGCTCTATTGGTTAAAGGAATTTGCCAATATCCTTTTGTCAGATCCAATTTTGTAAATACTTTAGCATTGGACAATGTGTGTAATATGTCATCAATGTTAGGCATAGGGTAAGGATCAAATTCAGTTATTTTATTTAACTGTCTATAATCTATGCATAACCTTATATCCCCATTCTTTTTCTTTGCTATAACTATTGGTGAAGCATAAGCTGAATTGGATGGTTCTATTATTCCTAGTTTTAATAAGTTGTCTATTTCATCTTTAACTTTTCCCTGTAAGTGTAATGGAATCCTATAAGGCTTCATGAAAATAGGTTTGTCACTAGTTAACTTTATGTCATGCTTTATGATATTTGTTTTTCCTGGCAAACTGGAAAAAATTTCTTTAAAATCACTGATTACATTTATTATGTCTTTTGTTTTTTCTGGAGATAAATTTTCTAAATTCAGTTTTTCCCATGTTTGGTTATCTTTAGTTTCTAGTATAGGAATATTTTTAATATCATTTTCATTAGTTTCCTCATTGATTAAAACAATTAAACATTCATCTACTTGATTTTCATTTTCCACAGTTTCTGTATCTAACTTTTGAGTTTGATTTTCATTGTTTACTTCTGTATCCAAATTTTGAAATTGATTTTCATTTCTCTCATTGTACAACTTCAAATTATTTATATGATATGTTTTTATTTTTCCATTCATATTAATCTTATAGTTTACTTCACTTGTTTTATTTGTAACAACAAATGGACCCTTCCACTGTTTTCCTAATTTGTTTTTTAAGTCAATTACCAAAAGTAATACCTTGTCTCCTACCTCCAATGTTCTTAATTTTCTTTTTTCATTTAAGTTCTCATGTACTGTTTCTTTATATTTCATGTTATTCTCAAAAGCTTCCGCCCATATTTGTTTTAAATCTAAAGCTGTTTCATTGTCATTTTCCTTTTCTATTTTATTTAAGATCAAACTTTCTTTAAAAATTTGTATTTCATCCCTAGGTTTCCTTCCATGTACTAACTCATATGGTGAAAATTGAGTTGCCTCATGAATATTATTTCTAATAGAAAATAGAACAAAATTAATATATTGATCCCAGTTTTTCTGATTATTTTCTACAATTTTAGCTAAGGATCTTTTTATAACACCGTTTAGGCGTTCACAAAGCCCGTTGGCTTCCGGGTGGAATGGCGATGATTTAATGTGTTCTATACCATATTTTAATATCCATCTTTTAAATAACTCAGATGTAAACATAGAAGCATTGTCTGATAGTAATGTTTTTGGTATCCCATGTCTGACTATGAACTTTTGATCTAAAGCATTAATAATATTTTCTGTGTCTATATTGGATAATACCACTGCTTCAGGATATCTACTGAACATGTCTACTATTGTCAATATGTACTTATTATTATGTTCTGTTTTAGTTAAAGGTCCTATGATGTCTATTGCTATTTTTTGAAATGGTTTATTTGGTTCATCCATTGACTGTAATGGAGCTTTACCTAATTTACCCTTAAGTCCCCTTCTTTGACACATATCACATGATCTTATGTATTTTGATATGGTTCCTTTCATTTTAGGCCAAAATACTTGAGTTGCTAAATTTCTAAAACATTTCTTTATACCCCTATGTCCACTTAAATTACTGTCATGTGACAAAATCATGACATCCTTCCAATACTTTTGTGGTAAGACTAATTGTTTTATTTCTCTATCATTTATTTTTGTTTTTCTAAATAGTATTCCTTCTTCTATGACATATTTCTCCATTGGGTTATTATTTCTCCTGTCACTAATTCTGTCATATGTTTTCCCAATGATGTTATCTTGTTTTTGTTCTTGAGCCAATTTGTTTATTCCTTTCAATTCTTCTGTTTTCATTTCTTCAGTTCCATCTTTCTGTTTTTCTGCTTGCGTTTCGTCTTGTTTTTGACCTTGTATTTCAACCTCTTTCTCTTTATCTTCTTCACCATTAACTATTTCATCATTCATATCAATAAGTTCCTGAGTTTCTTGTTTTGGCTTGTTCTTAGATCTGGTTATTACCATATTACTAATGTAATTATCTGTTTCAGTATTCCTATTCTGCTGTAACCTTTCATATTTCTTTTCCCATGCTTCAATTTCCTGTCTTGAACATTCCTTCAAACCTGTTAAGTTTCCAATTAACATATCATGTCTCATGTTAGGCATGGCTACTCCCTCACAATGGCCAGTGTAAAAAGGTGTCTCAATAAACACTTTAAATACTTTAAATTCCTTTATACTGCCATCTGCCAACTCCACTTTCCTTGTATATCCCCTATAATATTGCGCCTCAATGAGATCAGCCCGAACCACGAGTGTGTTACAGCCACTATCTCGGATTGCCTTTATTGGAACATTGTTAATAAAAGCTGGGTAGAAAGCAAAATTGTTTTTATTTTCCCTAACAAAAAACACTCTGTCAGAATCTCTATTTTTATATTCCCTGCTTTTACTCCTATTGTATGTGTTATTATTGTAATTGTTGTTGTAATTGCTGTACCTATTCCTACTGTCTGCTCTGTAATTATTTCTACTATCTGTCCTATTGTAATTATGTGTACTACTTGATCTATTATAATTATTCCTACTGTTTGACCTGTTTTGTGTTCCCCTGCATCTCATAGCCATATGTCCTTTTTTCCCACATCTATAACATGTAACATCCCTGTTGTTTGACCTATCTCTACTATTGCTATATCTAAAATGTTGGCTATCCCTACTTCTATTTCTACTTCTTTCATTGTTTTCCTGTGTATATCCCACTAGATCAATATTCTTTTTATCTTTACATGAAAAAAGGTTGTTGGGATAGGCATTTTTATATGTTCTTATTATCTCAGTAACATCATCCAAAACTTTGGGATTCCTTTCTTTGATAAATGATTGTAATTGCGGGTCACACTTAGCTACAAAATTATCAAGTAATATAAAATTTTTTAATCCCTCAAAGGTACTGTCAATCTTCTCAAATCCCAGCCATTTATTAAAATAGTCTTTTTCCAAATTTATAGTGGTTTGTGGTTCTGTCTGATTGGAAGGTGTGTTTTCAAAATATTTTTTTCTGAATGTGCTGGCATTGTGTCCATATGCATTCAGCAATTCCTTTTTTAAAATTTGGTAGCTATTTTGTACAGTATGATTATGGTTTTGACAAATTGTAAGAGCTTGCCCTTGTACAAAGTCTAACAAAATTTGAGACCACTCTTCCTCCCTTATATTACAATTAACCATTTTAATTTCATATCTCTTTAGGTAGTCTGAAATACAATCTCTAGCCTCCTGAAAGGGTTGTAGTTTTTTCCTCAACCAATGGTTGTTATCACTTGAAATATTAGTGTTGTTTGTGTGATTATTACAATTATTGGTTTCAATGTGATTGTCTGGGGCATTGGTAGTATTAGTATTAGATCTATCATTAGTATTAGTGCTATTAACTTTTTGTTTATTTTGTTCAGCTTCAATTCTCAATTTCTCAAGATCATATTGTAATTTCCTATCTGCTTCTTCTTTTATTAATTGTGCTTCCCTATCCTTTTCTTTCTCTCTACGCTCTGTTTCTTCTCTTCTTTCTTTATCTATTCTATCTCTCTCTATTGTCACCATTTGCTGTACATAGCTAGTTAGGTCCTTCCCTTTAAGTTCTAGCTGTTTAGCCTCAGCAATAATTTGCTGGCGAAAAGTCTCCATATAATCAAAGTTTGGAGCTGTTGCCATTATGCTTATTTTATTTTAAACAATGTCTCAATATAGTTTTGATATGGCCTCCCTATTGGCCTAAATATCCCAATTTAGTTTTCACAAAAACTCACTTTCAAATACTTCTTGTAATATATATATATATTTAAATACCTTTGCTCAATGTTATATTAACAAATATTACCTCAGTGGACTTACTCACAGCCACAATACTTGAATACAACTCAAAATTTTATATCACCTTAATTCAGTGGACTTACTTTAGACCACATAAACAAATATCAATACCTCAATACTTAATTCAATGGACTTACTTCTTGCCAATAAATACCCCTAGGACTATTCTAGTCACTAGTCTAGATTCAATACAACTTCAATACAACCTCAAATAGATAAATCAATATTATACCTCCAACAGTAAATCACAATCCAGTGATACTGACAAAAAATTTTATTCTGACCAATTAGACTGTGTTTAAACACATCTATAAAATAATGTCAACCGATTAATCGGGACAAAAGATCTATATATAAATAATTACTCCTTAGACTCAGTTGTCCTCAGGATAAAATAGATCTAAGGCTCTCATAGGTATAACAATTTAGTTAATACCTGGAAACAATCTAGAATTTATAATCTAGATTAAACGTGGCTTACCTTATCTACTTAAGATAAAATTACTAATATATAATAAGAATAGTGTAAAATAAACGTAATAAGACACAAAAAAAATAAATCTATTCTAATGAGATGAGACTTTTTAGAGGAAGTATACACTGAAAGAGACAAATAAAGATAACTTCACTTGACTTCTAAAAAAAAATAAAATGTACGTGGATACGAACAAAACAAGACAATCTAAACAATCATCGAGACTTTATTAAATGGAGCAGGTCCACTTTCTAATGTGTCCTATAATGACGCCCTTATCAGGCAACCTGCTCTTAACAAAGATCTACTGTCCCTAATAGACTTAATTTAATAATAATGGAGAGAAAAAATAAACTTATCTTTAGTTAGATCCCCTTTGTTCAGTCCACGGAGCTACAACGGTCAGTTCCACACAAGTTCCCCACTGTCTTAGTCTTAGGCAAGGCAAGGTGTGCTCCCACAGGCTACTCGACAGGCAGTACTGAGTTAGGCCAATCTCTCCTGGTGCTGCCACGGTATGGTACGAATCTCAGATAAAGTCCTCTGGTCAGGTTCCAAGGTTCCGGTTCCACTTGATGATCTGTTGGTGCTGGCTTCTGTCTTCAGGTCAGGAACATAAGTCAATACTGAGACAAGCTGGTGGTGCTGTCTCAAGAGAGGTAAAAAAAATGACTAAGTCCAACTCTCTCTTTTGATGAATATAAATTAGTCAACTTTACAAGTTGAATAGATGGTCACGCAGTGTGGTAGTAGGGTATACCATCACTCGTGTGTAGATTAGATTGTAAGCTCAGCAACACTGCAACAGTCAATTAATAGCTTGAAAAACAAACCTGACAAGGTGACTCCAACGGTCAGCTTGTAGATACTAGATTATGATATGTAGACTCAGGTGACTTCCCGTACTCACAATAAACAAATAAACCTGACAAAATGAGGTATCTTCACTCTTGAGGTATAGCCTATAGATAGAGGTATACTGACGACGGACTGCCCTAGATCACTTCAACGGACGAAATAGTTCTGGATTCAGACACAATAGATATACTCAATATAGATCTATATATAGATCCAGGTTCAATCTAAAAATATCTAACCTGGCTGACAAAGCTAGACGCTGGTAACGGTTTCGAATTTTCTCTAATAGAAAGTCTAGATCCACTGGAACAAAGATGCCAAAATCCAGCTGCAGTCCAGATAATTAGCATAGACGTAGGGTAGATCTAGTAGAAATAAACGAATGTTAATCCAGTACTTCTCCAGTGTACTTCGCCAAGTGTAGAATTGTAGATAGATATATCCAGAACATGAAGTTAACTAGATTGTAGATCAAAATGACGCCCTGGCCGTCGTGGGTCGCCACATCTGTTGATGGTCTATTTTGTTGATGAGTATATATATGTTACTGGTGCATGCGAGTCCATATGACACAACAACAGAATGAATCAAGAATATACTTGATAACGCAGGCTGATAACTTCAACAATTTAATAAACAATAAAAAGGGCACAGTCCTCTGTCGTCGCTAGCCTAGCGTCGTCCTCTTAGGCGTCTTGTCCGTTATTCTTCTTGTTCATCAACCTACTCTGTTCTTACTCGTCACATTACTTAGGAAAAACCCGATTCACATCAACTTCTACGCATCTTGTGTCATTACAAAGTCCAACATCTTTAAAAGCGTGTGACAAGAGCTATGACTGACAGTGATAAGTTAACGTAAATTGCGGGGCCTCTACTAGGCGCGGTACCCAATTAGGAGCAATCGATCAAATCGGCCTAAGGCGGACTTGCTAGCGTGCTTGAGTCAAACACCCATAACTTGTCTCTAGAGCCGTATACAGATATATTGTGTTTTGACTTCTTTCTTTGCTGGAACTTACAATGAAACCATTGTCGGCGAGCCATTTTAAATTTCCAACACTCTTGTCACGGGCCACATCAACACAAAAGGTAACACAAAAAGAAAGGAAATAAACAATAAACCATTTTTATGACAAACCAGTGAATCTAGGACTTACATTATTTCTGGAGAATTTTATCCTAAATTAACTTGCTTAGATGAGATGCCTATTAATAGCACTGAATCTAGAATTGTAGATGTTTGTCCATGAGACGATTACGTCAGATAGTCTTCGCCCCATTCATCACAAAGGATTGTCCTCACTTGATTGTAATAACTAACATCATCTGTAACGCTTGTTTTCGGAGATTTAGAAAAGTTTTTTCAAGCAACTAGGAGTAAAATGGCCTGAATCACTTGAAATTTGTCAAATATGAATGGCTGGCTTTGTAAGTCAATCAGTTCCTCTTGCAGTTCTGCCTGGGCACTTGGCGCATTGACCACAGATGGATTTTTGAAACGACCAACATTGTTCAATCTGAACCACAATCAATCATCACATGGTCCAGACTGAACACGATCAATCATCACATGGTCCAGACTGAACACGATCAATCATCACATGGTCCAGACTGAACACAATCATCACATGATCCAGACTGAACACGATCAATCATCACATGGTCCAGACTGAACACAATCAATCATCACATGGTCCAGACTGAACACGATCAATCATCACATGGTCCAGACTGAACACGATCAATCATCACATGATCCAGACTGAACACGATCAATCATCACATGGTCCAGACTGAACACGATCAATCATCACATGATCCAGACTGAACACGATCAATCATCACATGGTCCAGACTGAACACGATCAATCATCACATGGTCCAGACTGAACACGATCAATCATCACATGATCCAGACTGAACACGATCAATCATCACATGGTCCAGACTGAACACGATCAATCATCACATGATCCAGACTGAACACGATCAATCATCACATGGTCCAGACTGAACACGATCAATCATCACATGGTCCAGACTGAACACGATCAATCATCACATGGTCCAGACTGAACACGATCAATCATCACATGATCCAGACGGAACACGATCAATCATCACATGGTCCAGACTGAACACGATCAATCATCACATGGTCCAGACTGAACACGATCAATCATCACATGATCCAGACTGAACACGATCAATCATCACATGGTCCAGACTGAACACGATCAATCATCACATTGTCCAGACTGAACACGATCAATCATCACATGGTCCAGACTGAACACGATCAATCATCACATGGTCCAGACTGAACACGATCAATCATCACATGATCCAGATGGAACACGATCAATCATCACATGGTCCAGACTGAACACGATCAATCATCACATGGTCCAGACTGAACACGATCAATCATCACATGATCAAGACTAAACACGATCAATCATCACATGATCCTGACTGAACACGATCAATCATCACATGGTCCAGACTGAACACGATCAATCATCACATGGTCCAGACTGAACACGATCAATCATCACATGGTCCAGACTGAACACAATCAATCATCACATGGTCCAGACTGAACACGATCAATCATCACATGGTCCAGACTGAGCACCTTGCCACATAGATTTTGTTCAATGATAATTTAATGAAGCCACAGACTGACAGAGGCTCGCTTCCATTACACTCGACAACTTTTCTAATAACTCAAACACCATTCTTCTGACATCAACATGAGTCACTCCAACTAATTTCTCCCATGGAAGAGAACGATCCTCTGTAATGGATGAAACTTTTTTGACAGGATTGCGCTAGTGGTGGGCCCATGCAGGCTCCTCATAGCTACAAACCTCTTTGATTTCAAAACTGCTGTTTGTACAATGAACAAATAGCAAGATTTTAAGGCATATCAGATATGTCGTTAGACTCGTCAGCGGCAATAGAAAACATTTACAAATCTGCGTTGTCTATAAGCATTATTCATTACTTTCACTCGCCTTGTAATTGTCATGAGAAAGGTTGACAGCTTCAACAGCATTCTTCTTTTCAGGACTCATTTATTCCAACACTGTTAGCAAGCACTTTTTTTTTTGTTTACACATTTCTTCGGGAAATGGCTTCTGGTCTACATACAATGTGAACAACTCTGTAACTAGTCTTATAAAAGACTCATTTTCTTGTCTCTTTTTTTTGGTCAATATTCTCATCAATCCTCCACTCTAACAACCGTATTGCCATCTAAGGATGCCGCCTTATTTATTTATGTGTTTGGTTTTATAAAGCTATTTAATAATACGTTCCTCAACAAGCGCCACTCTTTATTTTTAAATAAAAAATGTTGGTTTTTCATCGACACCATTCCATAAAAAAGTGAAAGAGATTTTCTTCACTTTGTGCCAACGATTCCGCGGGCAGGATGGAGCCTCGATACGGCCCGCGAGCCGTATTTTGGGCATCACTGATTCAGCACATCAACACTTATATCCAGCATTATTAAATGGATTTGATTTCCCATAAGTGTTTTTAAAACTGTTTTTCGTACGCAATTTGAAATTATTTCATGAAACTCACTACAGGTGCGGCTAGTCAAGATATAATTTATATAGGTCTGTGAAATAACTACTGGGGATGTTCAAGATAAGCTAAGCAATGTCAAGGACGTTTAAGTGAACTTCAATGTTGCCAAAACTAAGTGAAAAAAAAATTAATTAGCTACCTTCTTTACAATTCCACACTCTGCCGCGACCCCCCCCCCCCCCCGCCGCTCAGACACACAGCAATAGAAAAATAGACAAAACTATTCATTTTTTTCCATGGTCTCTGGCGACCCCTGGCAAATCGTCAATCGACCCCCAAGGGGGTCGCGACCCACAGGTTGAGAACCCCTGGCTTAGTAGAAGTGATTTTCATCCGACACTCATCAGAAACAAACTGATTTCAACACCAAACTGACTTTCAAAACAATGATTAACCTTCAAAACAATAACTGTCCTTCAAAACACCGACTGACCTTCAAAACAATGACTGACCTTCAATACACTGAATGAACTTCAAAACTATGACCTTTAAAACACATCTTCAAAACACTAAATTACCTTCAAAACAATGACCGACCTTCAAAACAATGAATGACCTTCAAAACACTGATCTCGACTACACTAATCTTCACAAAAATATTTAACTCACCACTAGTACACCTGAAACTCACAATGACCCCCTGCCAGAAACAAGCAATGGCCTTTAAAAAAAACTTGACTCTCGTAAGAACCATCGGGTTTCCCTCTTGAGAACCACTGATAGACCCTCATAAAAAAACACCGAATAGCTCCACGACCGCTCGAGAAACTTTGACGTGCAGACGAAATTGATAAATCTACCCCCCCCCCCCTTTTCCCAATTCTTTGCTTCCACATTCTGCTATCTGTAATTGGAAATAGATTTCTTTATGTATAAGTCACATTAAGGCTTTTATATTGTATTTCTGTGACCTATTCCCCAACAGGTCATAAGTATTTTATATGTTTCCATTATGTCCGAGACTTTAAAGAGTTCCATCAATTGTTGTTGACAATAGCAGAGAGCATTATACGTTATAGATCTATCCCAGACGATCACACTGTAGAGAGAGGCAGATGTTAGAGAGTTTGACCAAGTTTTTATGTTTTATAACTTCAGCCGATAAATCAAACACATCTTGTAATCTTTACCCAAAAAAAAAAAAAAATAATTGAAACTTGAAACATCTGGATACTCGTTAGGTCGTAAAAAGCTAAAGTATCAATACAAGAAAAACAAGAACAAGGATAATGTCAAAGTTGTACAAGTTGTGTATATGCAATCTCGTAGTATTGCAACGTTCACCACTTGTTATCTCCCTTTGGATCACCAATATCAATTTTTTTAAACGGGAAAATTTTTTATTTCTGGGTAATATTTTAAATAGGTCCTTCTAGCTTTCACCAATACAGTAGCTACTTATCTTTGAATTATGTCCTCCATATTTGTTTTTTAGCAAGAGAATTAAGATAGCAAGAGTCACCGATCTGGAAATTCCGTTGTTAAAAAGAAATATCTCGAGTAAAACTGTGTCCATAAAGTGTCGTTATTGGTACAATCACTCAGAGATCACCAGGCCTTTAAATAGAAGCTATTAGAAAGGGGAGGGGGTCTGTATAAGCGTTAAGGCAGGGGTTCTCAACCTGTGGGTCGCGACCACTTTGGGGTCGATTGACGATTTGCATAAGACCATCGAAAAAAATGGATTCTATTGCTGTGTGTGTTTGTGGGGGGGGGTCGCGGCAGAGTGGGGGATGGTAAAAGGGGTTGCCGAGCCTAAAAGGTTGAGAACCGCTGCGTTAAGGGGAGATAATGTTTCTCAGCATTACTAGTCTATTTGTTGTTTGTTTCGCAAGAAATGTTTATTTTGTTGAATGTTTTTATCCCTTTTTTGTTAGCCTACCCCTTCAATTAGATTAGATTGATTGCATACATAGACAGAAATAAATATAGACTGGAAAAAGGAAATAACTTCATGTAACTTGAAAACATGTATATCTATTGTATTCGGATTTCCGAATTCTGAAAAATTGAAAAATTGCATGATCTTCAGTCTTAGAGATTAAACAAAACTCCTAGACATAAATAAAGTACACAGAAATGCAAGTCACAAATTTTTGTTTCATAAAACTCTATTATCGGCCAGTCTATATTTATTTATGTCTATGATTGCATACATATTTTAAAGTCAAATTTGAAATCTAGCATTTGACAACGCTAGACACAGTTGCTTTACAACATTAACCGAGTCCGCCATTGATGGGGTCCATTGGTAAATTGAGTTTTAACTCTTTCAATGTTCTTGCATGAACAAAATTCTGCAGGGTGGTTAGAGTTACTAAACCTAAAGTAACTTTTTAAAAAAATCTATTATATGAGCGAATTTACTCCATGAGAGTAACACCGCACTGAAAGAGTTAAAACCTGAAGGTACAATGTTTACAGAAAATAATCATTAAAAACTAGTTTACATAACACACTTTGTTTGAAGACAAGGTCTGTTTGTCGATGACGAAAGATTCAAATATAGAAAGAAGAAGTACATGCTTGAAATAAGCGTTGGAATCACGAATTATATGCTTGAGGTAATTAGGCTCGCTGCTCCTTCGCCGTGTCCAAATATAGACAGAAATGACTATGTCTGCATGCATAGATATACAATTAGTTGCGTTAACAGGATTAAAGAAATGTCAGACCATCAGGTAATCGTTGTCCTCTTGACAATCAAACACACTTAGCTCCAAAAAAACAACAACCCATACACAATGCTATTGACCCCTTTCATTCTTTCTATTGACACTCACACTTAAGTATTCTCCTCGTTACACTCACACACTTACTTACCCTCTCACACTCCTCTTTACACTTTCAGTTTATCCTCTCCTCTTGACATTTCAACTCAAGTTCTCTCCTCTTGACATTCCAACTCAAGTTCTCTTGACATTTCAACTCAAGTTCTCTTCTCTTGACATTTCAACTCAAGTTCTAATGACATTCCAACTCAAGTTCTCTTCTCTTGACATTTCAACTCAAGTTCTCTTGACATTTCAACTCAAGTTCTCTTCTCTTGACATTTCAACTCAAGTTCTAATGACATTCCAACTCAAGTTCTCTTCTCTTGACATTCCAACTCAAGTTCTACTGACATTCCAACTCAAGTTCTCTTCTCTTGACATTTCAACTCAAGTTCTCTTGACATTTCAACTCAAGTTCTACTGACATTCCAACTCAAGTTCTCTTCTCTTGACATTTCAACTCAAGTTCTCTTGACATTCCAACTCAAGTTCTACTGACATTCCAACTCAAGTTCTCTTCTCTTGACATTTCAACTCAAGTTCTCTTCTCTTGACATTTCAACTCAAGTTCTACTGACATTCCAACTCAAGTTCTCTTCTCTTGACATTTCAACTCAAGTTCTCTTCTCTTGACATTTCAACTCAAGTTCTACTGACATTCCAACTCAAGTTCTCTTCTCTTGACATTTCAACTCAAGTTCTCTTGACATTCCAACTCAAGTTCTACTGACATTCCAACTCAAGTTCTCTTCTCTTGACATTTCAACTCAAGTTCTCTTCTCTTGACATTTCAACTCAAGTTCTACTGACATTCCAACTCAAGTTCTCTTCTCTTAACATTTCAACTCAAGTTCTACTGACATTCCAACTCAAGTTCTCTTCTCTTGACATTTCAACTCAAGTTTTCTTGACATTCCAACTCAAGTTCTCTTCTCTTGGCATTTCAACTCAAGTTTTCTTGACATTCCAACTCAAGTTCTCTTCTCTTGACATTCCAACTCAAGTTCTCTTCTCTTGGCATTTCAACTCAAGTTTTCTTGACATTCCAACTCAAGTTATCTTCTCTTGGCATTTCAACTCAAGTTTTCTTGACATTCCAACTCAAGTTCTCTTCTCTTGACATTCCAACTCAAGTTCTGTTGACATTCCAACTCAAGTTCTGTTGACATTCCAACTCAGGTTCTCTTGACATTTCAACTCAAGTTCTCTTCTCTTGACATTCCAACTCAAGTTCTCTTGACATTCCAACTCAAGTTTTCTTGACATTCCAACTCAAGTTCTCTTCTCTTGACATTCCAACTCAAGTTCTGTTGACATTCCAACTCAAATTCTGTTGACATTCCAACTCAGGTTCTCTTGACATTTCAACTCAAGTTCTCTTCTCTTGACATTCCAACTCAAGTTCTCTTGACATTCCAACTCAAGTTCTCTTGACATTTCAACTCAAGTTCTACTGACATTCCAACTCAAGTTCTCTTCTCTTGACATTCCAACTCAAGTTCTCTTGACATTCCAACTCAAGTTCTGTTGACATTCCAACTCAAGTTCTCTTCTCTTGACACACACACTTACAGTCATTGAAATTAAAAGGTTATTCTCAAAGGTAAATGTCACCATTGTTTGGTAAAAATCTCTTCCCTCCGAGTCCAAGCTCAACTTCTACTTTAGGAGAGACACTAGATAGACACTAAATAGACCTACTATTTGAACGGCTTCGAGAGGTGGGACCATTGCTGGAAGAAGTGCATTGATAGTAAACAAAGATTATGTAGGGAAATCAAAACAAATTTTAAAGAAAAAAAAAAACCAATAACTTTCTTTGATAATAAAAATTAGCGTGGGAGGAATGCTGCTTCAGTTCAATCTCTTTTTTAGAATCACACGATTCATCCAATGTATAGCTTAAATCTGGCTTAAATATAAACTCACTCAGGCTCTTCAGCTCGCATGAAGCCGTGACATCTCAACTACACGCTTAATACTACTTTAGTTTGTTTACTTTCCCTCGCGGTCTAAACAAATATTCATCAACACATTTATTTCTTGCCAGTTGGGATGTTTCTGGGAGGCGAAGTGTTCGAGTTAGCCTCCTTTAAAAAAACAACAACCTGATCAGTCTTTCTTAAACAATTTCAATCAGCTGTTCCCTCTCTTTCTGATTTAT
The DNA here is from genome assembly GCF_947242115.1 of Biomphalaria glabrata. Classification (NCBI taxonomy): domain Eukaryota; kingdom Metazoa; phylum Mollusca; class Gastropoda; family Planorbidae; genus Biomphalaria; species Biomphalaria glabrata. Next base: position 12,975,212 of record NC_074727.1, read on the forward strand.
TGTGACGATAATTGATATCTCATTGCCCTTCATTGGCCTCTCCACAGCGCTGGACTCAATTACTTCATAATCTTCTCCTGGATACAGACTGGTGCTGTCATTTGAAATGGCGCCTTTAATCATCAATGCCTGGACATTTCTTTGCCAGGGAATTGGTTGCGGTTCACGGCTATATTATTTCGTGATTTTTGCCATAATGCATTGGTTTCTCATCCAACTCTTATATCTTTGAGCGAGTTCTCAAAGATTAACCTTAATACGTGGATGTTTGAAATAAACAAATACAAATTTAACGCCCGTTAGATAAGATAACAATACCATCTAATATTTATATTTTGTTGCTATTGCTATAATTGAAATGATATCTATACTCTTTCATTCCTTCCCCCTCCCTCCCTCCCTCCATCTATCTATCTATCTATCTATCTATCTATCTATCTATCTATCTATCTATCTATCTATCTATCTATCTATCTATCTATCTATCTATCTATCTATATATATATATATATATATATATATATATATATATATCATGGGCGCAGCCAGGATTTTTTTTCGGGGAGGGTTTGGGGGGGGGGGGAGGGGACCCCCCCCCCCCCGGCGAAAAAAAAATATATGTGTGTGTACATAATTAATCTTTATTACATTCTGACCCTTTCGGAAGACGTTTACTGTTTATTGTAGACTCCCCGCCCTTGCTAGCAAGGGGGTCTGGGGGAGTTCGCAGTGCCCCCCAACGCGGGGCGAAGCCCCGCCGCCGAGCACTATTTCTGGTATTGAAAGCCAACAAAATACATATTCTGAGGTATCTACAGTGCATTATCTTGCTATTAAAAAGTTTTATTTCAAAAAACCTAATGTGCTATTCTTACAGACTTAGACCCTCTCGCGCCGTTCGGCGCATTTTCCGACAAGCTGTTTCCGCAACTCTATTTTGCGTAATTCATTTTGTGTGAGAACATGTCCCGCAAAACCTCATGCGACGCTCTGTCACAACCTTACTAAGGTTTCGACTCCCAGTTCGGCATATGATTTCTTTGATTTAGACCCGATCTCTATGACTGACTCCTAAAATCTGTCTTAACCATCTTTGTTGAGACACATTTAATGATTTTCAATTTCGGCAGAAGACTATTCACACTTTATTAATGGAGCCCAAGCCATTGGTAGAAATTTGTAACCTTTCTTGACTACGCTCTTGGAATTACATGCCTGTATTTCGCTTTAGATTTTATATCGAAAAGGAAAGTTTTTTCGTCAAATCATCTGTTGAGGGGTTTTGAACTAAGAAATCTCTGGAGTTTTTTTGTTTTGTTTTTAAATCAAAACCCCATTTAGCTACGATCTTAGAATTTGGTGACTGTAGTTTGCTTTAAAATAATATTGAAGAGAGAGGTTTTCAACTCTAAACGCTCTGGAAGGGAATTTTAAACTCAAAACCATCTGGAGGGGTTTTAAACTTTAAAGAAAAAGCCATCTGGAGGAGGGGGATTTAAACTCGAAACCCCTTTGGCTACGCTCATTTTATAGTGTGTAATTTGCTTTTTTTTATATTGAAGAGGTACTTTTTAGCTTCAAACCCCAACTGGGGGGGGGGGGCTGGGGTTTAAACTTAAAACCCCTTTCGCTACGCTCATAGAATGTATAGTGTGTAATTTGCTTTTTTTATATTGAAGATGGGGTTTATCGTAAATTTTGGAAAAGGGGGGGGGTTAAAATCAAAATCTTCCTCAACTGTGCTGTTGGAATTTGGGGATTGTTGTTTGCATTTTTTTTGTTTTGCTTTATAGAAGAGGGGGATTAAACTGCAAAAACCTCTGGTAGGGGGTTTAAAATTCAAAACCCCCTGTAGGGGGTTTTAAACTCAAAGCCCCCTGGTAGAGGGATTAGTATCTCAAAACCCCCTGATAGGGGTTTTTTAAATCTCAAAACCCCCTGGTAGGGGGATTTAAACTCAAAACCCCCTGGTAGAGGGTTTTTAACTCAAAACTGCCTCGGCTGTGCTGTGGTAAGTGATGATTTAGTATTAAAATCTCACCTAAAATAAACAAAATGAAAGCAAAAATCAACAACTTAATTCCGTTACCCCCCCCTGCGGGGGAGATTTCATTTCGGGGGGGGGGGGGTTTGAACCCCAAGAACACCCCCCCTGGCTACGCCCATGATATATATATATTTATATCAGTCTGTTCGTCTGTCTTTCTGTCTATAACTTAATTAGTTGAAAAAAAAAGCAACAAAACTTTTCCTGAAAGAAATCAGCTTTTTCATTTCTTGGAAGTCAAAACCGTGAGTCTTCCCAGAGTTCCATCTTTCCTTCTAATACAAACAAAATAATTCAATTTGTATTAGATCTAGAACAACAACAATAAATTTGTGCTATTAATAATATTTTTACCTATTGTTTTGGATTGGCGCCATTTCATGCTTTTAGCTTTCTCAATACGCTATGATCTTATCATTTATCTGGACCTGTTAGGGGGTGGGGGAAGACAGAGATATCTGGGTGGATTTTACTGTAATAGGTTTAAAAAAAAAGGGAATTCGAAGTCGTGACTCTCGCCTCCTCTGGCAGATGTGCTAACCACTCTGCTAGTGAGATGCTTATGACTGGAGAAGATTGTAGAGTTCTATATAGTTTGTTTGAAACTTAATTTAAAGCGGCAACCTACAGCTTATACCACCAATTCAGTCAAGTACAATTTCTTTCCCTTGTTTGAGATAACAAACAAAAATAAATAATTACCAATACTTAGTTAGCTAATCTGTTTTTACTTTTATTTTTTTTTATTGATTCTTGTGTTGTCAGGTAAAAGAAATAATTGTACCAAATTTCAGCTTGATCCGAGATTGGGTGTCGGAGAAATAACGTGTACAAACTTTTAACCATACATTCAGACAGACTGATTGAGTTGATATAAGCTTTGTAAACAACAAAATGTTCAAGCAAAATCTTCATCTTCGTCCCTAGCCAACTTTCTTGTCTCTTTGATGCTGCTAATTATAAGATTTTGAAACAACGTAATGATACTGTATTTTTATTTCAATAATGAATCCCAAGATGGCCTTAATTATGTATAATACAATTTTTAATTTTATTATCACAGCAATTATATCTAAGTAGGCCTAACATTGGTAAACAAACAAAAAATACACACGGATTTTTCTCGACCATCCAGACTAGAAGTCATTAGAAACGAGAGAGAGATCGGTTGTGGACTTCAGGATTTCCTGTTTGTCAGCTACATTAAAGACTGGCAGCGTTGCCACTTATGCTATATTTCTTGGGGACATTGGAATATTTCACAATCTGGGCACATTCCTCGAAAATTTGGTGGTCGAAATTGCGACACTTTTAGTTCAATAAAATAAAAGCGACTCCGTATACATGTATTGTATAGTACAGAACACTAAGACTTTCATACACCAATTATCTTATTCCGATTTTCTCTTCCTAGTGTTGATTGATGTATACAGCATGCAGGTCAGTTTCTGTAATATTATCCAGATTTATGATGTGACTTGACAAACCAAAAACAACATCGTGCTGAAATTTCGGTTGACATTAATGCTAAATCTGGATAGCTGTAAAATATCTTTAGATTGCTATTTTAGTCTTCCGTAAGATGGTTACAGATTTGTCTATTCCAGAAACCAAATGTTTTTTGTCAGCATAAAAATGAAACATCTGACAGACAGGCAATGACTGAAGTTTTCTTAGTCTAAAAACAAACAAAAACATACAATGTTTGAAACCTTTTTGGGACAAAAAATGAATCAAGAAAGGAGAATATTTTATTATTATTATTTATTATTATGTGAGAAAAGAACTAATAATCATTCTCTGCCACTGCCAGGGTCGAGCTTCGTTAGAGTAACAAACATTCATTGTGGTCTCTTTAAAAGTGTTCGCTGAGAAACTTTCTGGTGATGTGGCAGCTCTGCAGCAGAGTCTTCGTAAGGATGGTATCTGTGAGATCAGTTGTCATTAAACCCTCAGTCGTATTATTATTATTACATTATTTCAGTTCAAGCGAAAATTACTAACCAATTGTAAGAGAGTGAGTAGAGAGAGAAAAAGAGAGGAAAATAAGAGGAGAGAGTAAGGAAAGAAGAGAGAGAAAGACAGGAGATACAAAAAAAGAGTGAAGAGATAAGAGAGATGGTTAGAAAAGAGTGACATTTTTAAAACTGGAGAAGAAAGGGGGAAAAAGAAGAGGAGAGAGAGAGAGAGAGAGAGAAAGAAAGAGAGATAGAAAGAGAGAGAGAAATACGGAAAAGAGCGAGGTGAGAGAAAGAAGATAGAGAAAATAAAGAAAGAGAAAGAGAGAGAAAGAAGAAAGAGTAAAGAAAATAGAGATAGGAGAGAAGAAAACGAAGAGGGAGATAAAACAGATGTAAAAGGGAGACAGAGACAGAGAAAGAAGAGAGAGACAAAATTTTTTAAAGATCTATACAGTAGTTTTCAACAATTCTTTTGGTTAAAAATATATAAGTATTGATATACTGGATAAAAAAAAACAAAGGCCATCTAGAAAGACTAATGAAGTCAGTGTTAAATTAATGAAAGCTTTCCCTGGGAAAATCGTGACAGCACTAAAACATAGTCCTATATTGATTAGTCACGAATGATTAGTGTTTTGATTGGTCGAAATATTACCTTGACCTGGATCACACAAGAAACGTTTTAAAACCTTGTCTCTCTCAGACTGTAGAATTAATTGCACGGTCAGTGGACGGACATCAGTCTTGATAGAGTCTGACTTTTATGTCCCACACTTCCCTAGTTTCCTTTTTCATGACTTGATGAGGGACTGTGTATGTATCATGGTGTGTATGTGTGTTATATATATGCGTGTGTGTGTGCTACAGCAATTAACGATAAAGTACATGCCGTGATCAGACATTTTTCAGTCTTGAATTAGACTCGAGCCCAAAACATCACCAGAGAGTTGACTTTATCCAAGAATGTTGCCCAATTTTTGTTTCATCTTCGGACTTAAGTTTTAGGAGGGGAGAGAAGAAAGGTGTGCGACGTTTAGGCGCATCCATTTTGATGCGCGCCTTTTTGACGCTGAACGCTTTGGCGCGAGAAGTTCTGACGAAAATGTAAAATACACAAAACTTTTTTATAATTAAAATCTGCTTTTCACTATATCAAAACTACACCAAAACCATAGTGTATCTAGTCTACATTCTCCTTCCTTAGCCCTTCCGAATTGAAATCTTTCATGAATGTATATCGCAAACTTCAGGTGGCTGTCTGGTCGTGTGGTATGAGCTCGGGAATGTCGTCTTTTCAATAATAATAATAATAATTTATCATAATAATTTTATTTATAAAGCGCCATTAACAAACAAAATGTAGGCTCAAGACTTGGAATGGCATATAACTGCATAAGTTGAAAGTTATTTTAAAAGTATTTTTTTTTTATCTACTTGTATGTGAATAAAGTTGGCAGTAAAGATTGTTTATTTCATGCAAGTTACTTCTATAGAAAGAAACTGTAACTTCAATTTTCATTCATTAAAATACTTTTGCTTATGCGGATCAGAGAGGGAACAGGGTTGGTGGGATCTAGCTTCAAACTGAAATGAGATTTGATGATGTAATGTAACATCCCCGAAAGAAGATTAGATCTTATTAGTTAATATTCCTGAATTGGGATTAGATCTTATAAGTTAAAGCGTGGGAAGCGTGGTCGAGAGGCTAAGTACACGAACTTGGCTTGGATTGGCTACCCATGACTCGAGCAAAGTTGTGTTTACTGAGCGCCTAAAGGCAGCACGGAAAACCTTTTCCCAGATACCCCCCTTCCCCCAACTGGTCCACAAATGAGATTGGGCCATAGCGCTAGGAGCATACTATAAGCATGAAAGTAGCGCTATATAAAAGCTAAAAAAAATTTGTATCATCCCTGAATGGAGATTCGATGTTATACGTTAGCATTCCTGAAAGAAGATTAGATCTTATAAGTTAACATCCCTGAAAGAAGATTAGATCTTATAAGTTAACATCCCTGAAAGAGGATTAGATCTTATAAGTTAACATCCCTGAAAGAGGATTAGATCTTATAAGGAGATTTGATCTTTTAAGTAAAACATCCCTGAAAATAGATTTGATCTAATAAGTTAAAATTATTGAAATGAGGTCTGATGTTGTAGTTTAGGAACCTTAAAAGCTTATGTAATGCTTCACACTTTGAGCGGAAGCCAGGACTTCACCTACTTAATGGTGGTTTCTGGTTACTGAAAAGTATCTCAGTCAGTGGTGTAGCTATGGTGGGGGAGGAGGGGGAGAGAATTTGAAAATTCCCCCGGGCCCCCGCTTGAGGGGAACCCCAAACGTTTTATTACATTAAAAATTAAGTATTACGCAAAATGCAGGCTCCCCCCGGGCCCCCAAACTATATAAAAATTCCTAGCTACGCCCCTGATCTCAGTATTCTAGACAACCCCCCTTCTTCACCCCCCCCCCAAAAAAAAAGTATGCAAAATGACTCCACGAAGAGTAAAAAAAAAAAGACATATTTATTACAGTTCTGTATTTGGTTCATTAATGCTCATAAATGATGTGATCACCAGGTCGTCACACTGACCAGACGTTTCCCGTGCCTGGAGTCATCACCAAGATCATCTCTGTGGAATACAGACCTAGCATTTTGTGGCACAGACTAAGTGAGCTAATCACAGGGTCACCACTTTTAGGATACACTTCCAGCGCCAGAAGCCATCTGAAGGCTGCTCATGTTTTGTACCAACTTATACAGCCATAGCCAATATATTAAAACCAGTGTCTCCTTTGATTAGTTTTGGTGATAGAAAAGATGGCAAAGAAGCGTAATAAATATTTGTTTCTTTAGATAACATTACAAAATCTATCATGGACTTGAGATTAAGATTTTACATTTTCCCACCCTGTTGCCAAAGTAGAACATTTAGAGTCAAGAGAACGTTCTTTTCTACTTACAGCATTATAGTGTCAAGGGTCAAGGTTCATTTTGAGTCTATAAATAGGGATAAAAGAAAAAAAAAGGGAGAAAGGAAAGAATAGTGCTATCACAGCAGCACTGAAGAATAGTGCTATCACAGCTGCACTGAAGAATAGTGCTATCACAGCAGCACTGAAGAATAGTGCTATCACAGCAGCACTGAAGAATAGTGCTATCACAGCAGCGCTGAAGAATAGTGCTATCACAGCAGCGCTGAAGAATAGTGCTATCACAGCAGCGCTGAAGAATAGTGCTATCACAGCAGCGCTGAAGAATAGTGCTATCACAGCAGCGCTGAAGAATAGTGCTATCACAGCAGCGCTGAAGAATAGTGCTATCACAGCAGCACTGAAGAATAGCGCTATCACAGCTGCACTGAAGAATAGTGCTATCACAGCAGCACTGAAGAATAGTGCTATCACAGCAGCACTGAAGAATAGTGCTATCACAGCAGCACTGAAGAATAGTGCTATCACAGCAGCGCTGAAGAATAGTGCTATCACAGCAGCACTGAAGAATAGTGCTATCACAGCAGCGCTGAAGAATAGTGCTATCACAGCAGCACTGAAGAATAGTGCTATCACAGCAGCACTGAAGAATAGTGCTATCACAGCAGCACTGAAGAATAGTGCTATCACAGCAGCGCTAAAGAATAGTGCTATCACAGCAGCGCTGAAGAATAGTGCTATCACAGCAGCACTGAAGAATAGTGCTATTAAAGCAGCACAGAAGAATAGTACTATAAAAAAGGGGTAACATCACTGATTACTTGTGTTATCACAACACTGAAGTCTTTTGAAATCATATCGCTGACGCTTATTACTATCACAGCACTGAATCCTTGTGATATCACAGCACTGAAGCCTTGTGATTTTAATCAAAACTTTATGGATTATTACAATCAAGGTTTGATGACATGTTGTGTAGTGTAAAGCTGCTTACTCTGATCAAAAGGAACTAAAATAACAATTCTCTCCCTCTTTCTCTCTTTCTGTCTATATCTCTCTTCTTTGACAAAGTTTAAAAACCCAACAATAATAACTGACTACTCTAAACCTTTATACAAATTAATTTTGTGTAGCGATTAGGGAATTGGAAAACAAAAATTGGTATACAAATATTAAAACACACACGCTTGCCTAAGCTTATTAGTTTCATTATCTCTAAGTGATCTCCATGTGAAGCTCAGCCGCCTGATCATATGTAAGACATTGAAGTAGTCTGTTTTGTTGAATGTTAATCAGTCTGCTTTGTGCACTTGCGTCATCACAGTTGATTATCATCTGGATTTACATCTATTTGATTGGACTGAAAATGCTGAGAGGTTCTTGTAATTTATATTATGGATATTTAATTCATTAGTAATTTTTATAAACGGCAAAAACACAATAAACTTTTTGGTTATCCGGTGTACAGAATAAAGGAAGCGTTGCTAGGCTATGTTTTTTTTTCTTTTATTTAGTTGGCAACAATGAAGCTCAATTTAGCGTCCTTGACATTGTTCAGTTTATCGTGAAAATCTTTTTTGCATTTAGAGCAATGGTTGTGCTGAAAAGAAAACACTCAAAATATAAAGAAATACTTTTTAGAAAAAAAAACGTATCTAAGGGAAAGAACTGCCCAATTACTGACATATTTCTAAATATTTCAAAATTTATCTAACTTTTCCTATATAAAACAAACTTAATTAATGACCACTAATTATTTAATTGGTTATTTTTATTTATTGGTTCGTGTATTGTCGTCGACAGTGTATAAATGTGCAACGTTTTAAGTTGATCCGAGAATGGGAAGTGGGGGATATAAGGTGTACACAATTTTACCAGACAGAGTGAGTTGATATAAGCTTTGTAAAAATAACAGCTACACATTCTTTGAAAAAAAAAAAAAACGTGTGATACATATTTTATGTTTAAATGACCTACCCAAAGTACAATGTTAGTGTTACTCCAATGTATGTAATATATATAATGCATGGGCGCCCGCAGGAATTTTTGCAGGAGAGTGCAAGCTGCCTTCCATGGCTCAAAATCGTAGCCTCAACTTTCTTGTTATAATATTTTTAAAAAAGCACTGCCCCCATTCGGGCCCTCATAACTTATCGATATTAAGTACACAGTAAATACTTCTTTTTCATGCAATAAAAAAATAAGTAACTAAAAAAGTGAACAAAGTATTCACTGTACACATTAACTTTATTCGTGAGGACCGTGCGTTCTATCAAACAAAAACTGCAAACGTTGACTTTGGCTGCCGAAACTGTCAATAATTTTACTAATGCATTGCTTTTCGTCGCGATGGACAAGCTGACGATGAACGCTTATAGCTTAGTTCTGATATTCTTCTTTGCATTGCAGCATTTAGGATGAAGACAAAACAGGTTGAACTGACCATTATTATTGCCACAAAAAGCGAGATGTAATGAAGAAACTTAAGAATCAAAATATGTAATGTAATGCCGTGTTCTGTAATAACTCCCAAATTCCAAACATGTTTTTTCTTAGTGTATCTGTCGACTGCGAATTCTCGGCAGCAGCAACCCAATATCCGGTATCAGGATTTTCTGCCAGCAGTCTCTCCTTCCTCAAGATGACATCTCTGACGTGTTCCCCAGGATGGTCAAGTTGGTTTTTGATTATGTCATTAAGGATGTGCTGTTGAGTGGCCACTATGTTAAGTCGGTAAGACTGCAACACCGTGGAAACTGGTTCAAGAACAGATGACTAATTAAAGACAATGAAAAGACAAGACAGAAGCAAGAGAAGAGGCATGTGCAGTTAGTTTGGTTTCACTTGCAGTCGTTATTTTAAGATCCGCCAAACAGTCAAAGATCTCAAAGTTGAGACCTAAACCTCGAAGGGATTCGTATTTTTCAGTTGATTGTGTCTCACACAAAGAGGTAAATTTAGCACAAACGCTATCGATAAGGACAGTTACGGAAAAAAAAATACTAGCCATCAGGGGACAGCCTTGGCCGAGTATTTTGTCTATGTCTAGACTGTACAATGACGTTAGACACAAGCAGTGCGTCTCTAACTCTCTATGAACCACAGGAGCTAAACCAATGAAGTCGAATACAATCGCAATCAACAAAACGAACGCTCAAAGACATCCGCTCAGTGCCTGAGATACTACAATTTCTTCACTAAAATACCCAACAAATGCAGTTAATTCATAATGTATTTTTTTTGTCTCTTGCAGCTGCCAGTGCTCCGTTGATCCAAATCAACGTTTTGACTTGAACGTTGGTATGTGAAGAACTTTCTTGTATCTCTTCTTTTGTAAACAGGTGGGCGTGTTTCACCTGCTGTTTTATCGAGCGCTGACACCGACCGCAAGACGTTAATACATTTACACTCTTTACTTTTGTTCAAAGAAACTAGAACATTTATCACATCGAAAGATAATTGGCAAGGATTTCTCCTCCAAAAAATATTCTAGACCTTAACTAAATATTGTAAAAAGTAACTGTGGCATTTTACGTCTCGATACGTTTTTTTCCCTTTGCAACTTCTTATGTTACTAAAGAGGCCAAACCTTTGTACTTTCACCCTTCTTTCTACTTCTGTTGTGCAATCCAGGACCTTTCCTGCTCGCTCTTCATGTGGATCTATCCAGTGCCACTTTCCCCCAGCTGTTAGTGTCGATTTTGAAAAGCTTCATGTCGCGTTTGCATACATCAGTATACCTTAGCAGTGGACGACCAGCGGATCTCCTGCGTTCTTTTAAATCATCATATTAAATCACCATACAGAATGTCTTGTGAAAGTCGACCTTGTGGCATTCATAATAACTAAATCTATGTGCAAATGAAAACAAATCGTCACGACTAAATAACCCTTTATAGTGCAAAGAATTGCAAGCCTATAATAAATCGTACATGGTCGGACATGAACTACAGATTTGCCTATTCTAGTTACAATAATAGCATATCTTTACAACTGTACTTAAGTGGAAGTACTACTTGTTAAGTTACTACACTTTATAATATCCCAATGATAGACCTTTAAAATTAGACTTAGAAGACGATGCGCAAAATTTTCTTGAACATTAATTTATTAAAGTCTTGAATCAATAAAGCATTAACCAGTGGAAGCACTACTTGTTCAGTTGCTACTTTGAAGTTAATGGATTAATAGAAGTTAATGGATTAATGGTGCGAAACAAATGGCTAGAATTTGGCTACTCAGAATCCAGGGGGGCGGGCGCCCATGACATAATGTTAATACAAGAGTAAGATCGTGCAGATGGGAAGAACACATTCTGAGTATTTAGCGGAACACTTCTATTAATTTTTATTAGTTTAATTCACGTGCTGGCCTAATACTTTATTCTTCCAGTAGTTCGCTGAACACCTATTCCGGCCTCGCGGAACACTAGGGTTCCGCAGAACACGGTTTGGGAAACACTTTTATAAGCCATATAACATTTTTTTTCAGCACAGCAGAATACAATGGCTAACCTTTTTCTCTTGTATCACATGAATTGTTTAGTTGGCAACAGTGAACTTTTAATATGGCGGCCTAAATTAATATGCTTTATATTTTGCCAAGTGATTTGAACATCCCTCTGGTATTTGTTCCCGTTTAATTTACATATGTGTTTTTCTGAAGGTTCCATTAGATCGCCACGATGTTTCTTCTTATCGCCTTCCCTTTTTTTTTTTTTTTTCTGTCTTCTCATATTTATTGCTTTATAAAGAATTTTGAACGGGATCTTAAAAAAAATCAAAGTTAAAAAAAAAAGCTGAATAATGTCATGATTAAAAGTTCCCCTTTCAGACCATGACATATACAAGGCAGATGATGTAAAGGTCATCTGTTTCTATGGCCGACGGTTAACGAAGGTGTCATGGGGCCAGCGCAATGACCAAACGCCTTTAATTATTATAGCTCGTTAGAACTCATGGGCGTCCTAAATATCCCGAAGTAAAAAAATCACCGAGATTCCAACCCGGACCTCTCGTTTCGGAAGCCAAGCGGTTAACCACTCAACCACTATGACCCCGGATCCTGTATTAAAAACAATGAAGAAGTGAGATTCACTAAGAGAAAATATACATTTATAAAAAAAAAGACTTAATTTCACGAATATTTATTGTCTATTAAGTCAAATTAAAATGTGAATTTAAAAAAAAAAGGAAATTCATTTTGATGCATCAAAAAAAGGCTTTAACATAAATGTTAACTAGATCTATAACAAACAAACCCCTCAAAAGAATAAACTTCAATTGACATCTTCGGCCAAGCGGAAGGACACAAAGGTTGGGCACTATATTTGACATTTTACGTCACAGAGCAAGGGGAAATAATTAGGAAATTTTGAAAAAAAAAAAAGAAAAAAAGAAAAGAAATGCAATAGCAGACGTTAATTAGCGCCATCGCTTTTGTCCTCTTTTATTTTGCTGTTTTTAAAATGGTAAATAATGGAGCTATATATAGACATAAAAACATTTAATATTTAACAAGGCTACGATTTGATCATTAGTGGCCAGGGCAGTGCTTATATAAATATAACATGGGCGTAGCCAGGATTTTTTTTCGGGGGGGGGGGGGTTTGGGGGGGGGGGGTTTCGCCCGCGAAAAAAAAAAATATGTATTTATGTGTGTGTGTACATAATTTTTATTACATTCTGACCCTTCATTCTTTCGGAAGACGTTTATTGTGACCTAGAATATGTTCTTCCATGAGTTAGTGGAAAAATTGTAGATTCCCCGCCATTACTAGCAATGGGGCTGCGCGGGGCGAAGCTCCGCCGCCAAGCACTATTTCTGATATTGAAAACCAACAAAATGCATATTCTGAGGTATCTACAGTGCATTTTCTTGCTATTAAAAAGTTTTATTTCAAAAACCTAATGTGCTATTCTTACTGCGCCGTTCGGAGTATTTGACGTCAAGCTGTTTCCATAAAAATCTGTCACTGGTAATGTCTGAAGCCTCTTCCCACCTATCATGAGGACCTCCATGAATGAGTGGCGTCAAGTTGTACTAGGATATCATTGCAACTCTTCTTATGCGTAATTTATTTTGTCGAAGAACATGTCCAGCAAACCTCATGCATCGCTCTCTCACAATCTTACTAATGGGTCGACTCCCAGTTCGGCATAGGATTTCCTTGATTTAGACCCGATCTCTATAACTGACTCCTAAAATCTGTCTTAGCCATCTTTGTTGAGCCACATTTTGTGATTTTCAATTTCGGCAGATGACTATTCACTGCAGTTTATTAATGGAGCCCTGCCACTGGTAAAAATGTGTAACCTCTTGAATACGCTCTTGGAATTAAGTGCTTTAGATTTTATATCGAAAAGAGAAGTTTTATCGTCAAAATCATCTGTTGGCGGTTTTTCACCTCAAAATGCTTGTAGGGGGATCTTAAACTCAAAACCATCTGGAAGGGTTTTAAACTTTAAAAAAAAAAAGCCATCTGTAGAAGAGGGGTTTAAACTCAAAACCCCCGATTGGATTGGCTACGCTCAAATAATTTTAGTGTGTAATTTGCTTTTTTTTTATATTGAAGAGGTATTTTTAGCATCAAACCCCTCTGAATGGGGGTTTAAACTCAAAACCCTTTTTGGCAACGCTCATAGCATTTTGAGTCCGTAATTTGCTTTTTTTCTTACACTGAAGATGTATTTTTTTATCTTCAAACCCCCCTGGCGGGGGGTTTAAACTCAAAACCCCTTTGGCTACGCTCGTAGATTTTAGAGTGAGTAATTTGCTTTTATTTATATTGAAGAGGTACTTTTTAGCTTCAAACTCCACTGGACGGGAGTTTAAACTCAAAACCCCTTTGACTACACTCATAACATTTTGAATGCATAATTTGCTTTGTTTTTATTATTAAAGAGGTATTTTTTACCTTCAAACCCCGCTGAATTGGGGTTTAAACTCAAATCTGAGTCAAAACCCATTTAGCTACGCTCATAACATTTTGATTGTCTAATTAGCTTTTTTTTTATATTGAAGAGGGGTTTATCGTAAATTTTAGAGGGGGTTTTAAAATCAAAATCTTCCTTAACTGTGCTCTTGGAATTAGTGAATTTTCGTTTGCATTTTTTGTGTTTTGTTTTATAGAAGAGGGGGAGTTTACTGCAAAAACCCCAGGTAGAGGGTTTAAAACTCAAAACCCCTGGTAGGGGGTTTTAAACTCAAAACCCCTGGTAGGGGTTTTTAAACTCGAACCCCTCTGGTAGGGGTTATAAACTCGAACCCCCTGGTAGGGGGTTTTAAACTCGAACCCCCCTGGTAGAGGGTTTTAAACTCAGAACCGCCTGGTAGGGGGTTTTAAAATCAAAACCCCTGGTAGGGGTTTTTAAACTCGAACCCCTCTGGTAGGGGTTATAAACTCGAACCCCCTGGTAGGGGTTTTTAAACTCGAACCCCCCTGGTAGGGGGTTTTAAACTCAGAACCGCCTGGTAGGGGGTTTTAAACTCAAAACCCCTTTGATTGTGCTGGGGCAAGTGATGGTTTAGTATTAAAAACTCACCTAAAATAAACAAAATCAAAGCAAAAAATCAGTCATTAAATTCCGATTCCCCCCCCCCCTTCGGGGGGGGGGGGATTTCATTTGGGGGGGGGGGTTTGAACCCCAAAACCTCCCCCCCCTGGCTACGCCCATGAAATATAATGAATATTAGTGACTAAAGTCATATGGTATACAGAGACCTTTTCAGAATGCTAGATAAATTTTCTCATATATTTAGATCTATATCTTATATGACGAACTACATACAGTAATTTATACATACACTGACTAATATATAATAGCTTCTCCTGAACTCAGTCCTGGGTACCTTGGCTTGTTGGAAGCGTCCATAGACAGGGAATGAATATGTCGTTAGCGATTGGCCTTCTGTGAGCTACGGCAGTAAAAAGTACCAAGGACGCTAACCCCACGTCCCAAAATCCACAACCCCGTTCTTCGCGGGAGTTATCACCCCTACATTTTCTAAAGTGCGATTTTACAAGATTAGTGGCATTATAGAGTAGAAACATGAAGGATTCTCCCAAGATTCCCTGCCCCTGACCTATCATAAGCAGAAACGGACAGCTGGATACAGCCCGCGGATCGTTGGTTGGGCATCATTGATCATAAAGTACTAGAATTAAAATTGTGGAAGTAAACAGGATTATGGAAATAGCTCTAATGGGTACCTGATATTAGTTGGGGAAAAGTAAAGGCGGTTGGTCTTTGTGCTGGCCACATGACACTCTCGTTAACCGTAGGCCACAGAATCAAATGACCTTTACTATAGACCACATAGTCTGAAAGGGGAACTTTACTTTACATCAAGACGAAGGCAAGTCCATTGTTTGACGTCAATCATCTAGTTTTTCTTTGTAATTTTATTTCTTTTGTACCTTTATTATAGATGATTTAGACAGCAAGTCGTGTCAGACAATAGAACCGAACCAGCTTTGAATGCCTTGAATATAAATGTCAAGTACATGTATATGTTAATGTATATGGTAGCAGGAGTTTTTCAGAATAAGAGATTCACGATTCCAAGTGTTATACTTTATCCGTTTAGTAATAGCGCTACTACGATAGTTTCAAAATCATCTAATCAATTATTCATATAGTTAACTACTTTCGATACATTATTAAACTTTACACAATGCTTCTAAGGACAGATATGATTGGATGCCCATCATATGGCGTTGTATAGAAATGCTGGGACCGATTTTGAGACCCAGTCCGCCCCTGCTTCTTATTCATATAGATCCAGATCTAGTAGCATACATAATATATAATGTAAGTGTGACGAAATATTAAACGCTGGCTTTCATCATCATAATCATTATCATCATCATCATTATCATCATCATATTCATTATCATCATTATCATCGAAATCCATTTTTGAGTGAGAGCTTGACAGGTTGAAGTCCTCTCTTGCAGAAGCTCTGAGCAGAAACCTTGCTGTTGGGCGTAGTATGTCACCATAACAGGCCATGAACTTGTGGTTTCCAAATTCTGTCGAGCTCAGCAAGTCTAAGGCGCTCGAAAGGAATACGAGGCACGTTACCTCTTCCTGACCTTGAGTTCAAGTTTTGCGTCAGCCGCGTGAAATAGGAGCCAACGGGCTAGTTCTTGCGTTATAGTTCCCCAGCTGAGGTAGTTCCCTGGTTTAGTTACCCCCCCCCCCTTCTTCTCGACCTACACGTGGACAGCCATATCTCTTCGACCATTTAAACTATTCTAGACCGATGCATCAAGGGAGTTGTTATCGTCGCCAGACGACCTTGATATCAGTTCAGGCGGCGACCTTTGCCCCCACAGTGAAGTAGGATCAACTCAGAACAACTAAAACACAGAGGTCTCGGAAAGAGTTTCAAAAAGTGAACAGGGGCACCAATCAGTGATGGGAATTTTACTTTTCTTTTTACATTAGTCATGTGGGGTTTCAGCGAGACCAGTAGTCAAAGAGGGTCTGAAAACTGACCTGCAATGTCGCACCTAGGTCTGTACGACGTAGCACCGAGCTATTGAGATCCACTGCCCACAGGTGGCGACGTCGCAAGTCAGGTTGAGACCTAAAACAAACGGTCTCGATAGGAGAGAAAGCATCTCCGGCGGGTGAAAGGAACACAAATTGAGAAACACTGCTCTAGCCTTTACGATCTAGTTCAGATGATGTTTTTAATTCAGTCGCGTGCTGACCAACTTCTGGTCTTTGGCTTGATAGCACCAAGAGACACATCGTAGGGGCAGTTTCAAGACATGATGAATTGATTGTAAGTATTCCACCAGGAACAGCGTGCAAGCTTTAGTGCTAGTGGATGCCAATGCCAAGACTGCGCTACAGGGTATTATTAATAGATTTTCCCTCTAGAGTTTATGATGTAAGGGAGATAATACCTATTCTATATGCATGAATATTTTTTTTTTAAATGATAGAAACAAAGACAAAAATATCTCTATCCACATTAAGCAAATAAAACTAGTTTATTTATTTCATCTCTATAATTACAACATTATCCCAAACAATACCCCGAAGTATAGGCCTATGTTGACTTGGGTGTATAGGTCAAGGACACTCACTGACAGACATAACAGTGTTGTTGCCGATCGTTGCCTTGTAGCACCAGACTAAAGAGAGACAACTAAACCGTTGTAGATGTATTATATCATAGCTTATACCAACTTGAGACAACACGAATAACTTCTTTGTGAACCAAACAAAATAGAACTTTCATTATAGTCTAGAAACATTGAACTTGAGAGGAAATGAAATAACTGTAGTACACTTGAGGCAGAATATCCATTAAAAAAAACAAAAAACCTCACTACAAAAACACATATTTTCTCTTTGGCCTTTAGAAGTCGTCTGGTGTAAGCAAGACAGTTGACAGCAATGCCGCTTATCTTGCATCATTCATACCACCTAGCCACCAACCAATTGCTAAAGTCTCACCGTCACCGTAGAAAACACACACACACACACACACACACACACACACAAAACACACACTCCATAACAATCAGCAACAAAAGTACCCAGTTAGAATACCAGCAATACATGAAAGAAATAGACTAGAGACTAGGTTGAGAGAGTTTGCTCTTCAAAATAAAAGACTTCCCAAAGCTTCTATCACAGTCTGTCTTATACACATGTTGAATTCGTTATTTCTCCCATTTCACGTACTCGGATCAAGCTGAAACTTTGCGACAATTACTCCTTGTTCCTAACAAAACATGAAATCAATAAAAAAAAAAAAACATTCGTTAATTAATTAAAGGTTTTTTTTTTCAAAAAGGGCACATACATCGTACAGTATTGAGATATATGATTGCCAATTTGAAGTTCTTCCTCTATTAAAAGCTTATTGTTTTTAAAAGGTATATTATAAATATTTATTTTACTAACACAAACAAAACATAAACGAATTTTTTATTTCCTAGAACTAACTTCTACAATTAGTTGGGTAGCATTACATTGTACAATAAAGTTCTTAGTGACAGTGGCGTCAATATGCTCTGTGTCACTCGGTGCGGTTATCTCAGTGTGTTCCCCCCCCCCTCCATCAATTTTCCCTAAAAAAGTTCAAAACAAAAAACTATCGTTAGTTTTTTTTTTTAAAACTACAATACAGTGACCTGAAAGAGGTTTCCTTTCTGTCTTTAGGGAAACAGAACTCAATTCGAATTAAAAAAAATGACTAGACCAAGCCTATATCACGATTCGAACCTAAATCCCCTACAATTAGATAGACATTCAGTTCTATACCACTCAGCTCCACACATATAGTTTTTGTTTAGATTTAAACAATTCTTTTTCTGTTACATCTACTTCTCTTGCTGGTAATGCTGTCTTGTCCCGGGGCCCTCCACCCTCTGACCTTTCTTTCTATCCTACTCTCACTCGCACATACACCCATGCACACACATCAATACATACACACACATCAACACATACACACACATCAACATATACATCACATGCACACACATCAACACATGCACACATCAACATATGCACATACATCAACACATACACACATCAACATATACATCACATGCACACACATCAACACATACACACATCAACACATGCACACACATCAACACATACACACATCAACACATGCACATACATCAACACATGCACACACATCAACCCATGCACACACATCAACACATACACACACATCAACACATGCACACACATCAACACATACACACACATCAACACATGCACACACATCAACACATACACACACATCAACACATGCACACACATCAACGCAACACATAGACATACAAACACATCAACCCATGCACACATATCAACCCATGCACACACATCAACACATAGACATACACACACATCAACAAATGCACGCACATCAACACATGCACACACATCAACACATAGACAATTAGACATACACACATCAACACATAGACAATTAGACATACACACACACATCAACCCATGCACATACATCAACACATACGCACACATCAACCCATGCACACACATCAATACACACACATATCAACACACACACACACATCAACCCATGCACACACATCAACACATACACACACATCAATACATACACACACATCAACACATCCACACACACATCAACACATGCACATACATCAACACATACACACACATCAACACATACATCACATACAAACACATCAACACATATTTACACATCAACACATATTTACACATGCACACACGTATGAAGTGACGCCTCTAGAGTTGTATACGTCACCCTGTCCGTCCTATTCATCTCTAGCTGAAAAACAAAACAAGAAGAAATGTCCGAAAGTTTGAGGTCAGTTAGGGACAGCACCAATGGTGACGACATATTCTATTACCACAACTCAGCATGTTACCAAGAGCTTAATATCCTGGCGAGACAGATGTGTGGTATTCTTAGTAATAACAGGACATTTTCTTTTGTTACAAAAATCTGTCGGAAATAATCCAGTTGGTATCCCTTGGTATCGAAGTAGTAAAGTAAGTAAAGTTCCCCTTTCAGACCTTGTGGTCTGACCTTTACATCGTCTGCCCAGGGTATCGAATCCACTGGAAAATGTTCAGGATCGATCCTTTTAGCGTAGAAGTGCGTGTGTGTGTGTGTGCGTTTGTTTGTTTGTTAATGGAGTTTCATGTAAAAATGTTAAGGAACAAAAAAAAAAAAAAAAGAAAGAAAGAAAAACAAGATGGCAATCTACAATAGGAGAGACATGCAGATATTGGGGATTTTCATCGAGCTGAACACAATCATCTGTTCTTTGTTTACTTATTAATTTGTAAGTTCCCGCTTACATTCTATATAAGGAATAAGATAAAGCATGAGAGGAGAAGAAGAGAAAGAGACATAGAGACATGTGTGTGTGGTGGAGGGCTATATAACAAAACAAGAAATTGTTAAGAAATTGAAGATTGGGAGAGTTTTAGAAACAGACCAAACCAACAATATCAAGAACTCTGTATTGAAAGATCAATGCTGCTACATAACATATTTTACAAAGCTGATGCTGGTCTATCAATTCTCAATCTATTTATTTCTTGGATTACTTCGTGATTACAGTTGGCACTACACCATTTGTTTCTTCTATTGACAGTTAATCTACTGGTGTCACAAGGGCGTGTGGACTTGAACTTCTACATACAAATGTTCATGGACGTCTATTTATTTAGTTAACTCTTTACAGACTTAAAAAAAAAAAAACCAACAAAACAAACAAACAAACAAACATTTAAGTAGTGTGCGCTTATGTAAGTTGAAGCCGTTTTAAATTTATAACACAATCGTTAGACCATTTTGGAAGGACAGGTCCACCCAGTTTCCAGAAGATTTCTATATTTTTTTTTAAAATTGCATCCTTTTATATCTTTCCACACTCGCGCAGAGTTTTCTGTCAGGAACCTTCCCCCCTTTTTCCCCCCTTTTATTCGTTTTCAACGAAAGGGTCCGGATTTGTCACTTCCCAAATTTTGGCATGAATCCTTCTAGGACTATCTACTCCTCTAACCAGCCAAACCTAAACGGAATACTTAACAATAACGTAATATTAAAAGCTATCTCCCCCTATAAAGAATGTCATTATTATAGTGAATGCAGTTTTGAAAGACGAAAAGTGGATTAAGGAGGAGAAAACACAAGTTTGTAATACAAGATTTCAGGTTTTAATAAGAAATATACAAAAACAAAAATGGATGAAAGAAACAAATACATTTACCAAAATTTGATGAAAGTCTTTTGATTTTCTATTCCTATCAAATACTTGTTTACACGTATCTTCTCATCTCATTCCAACATGACGCTCTGGGCTGCAATTCCGAGAAATTGATGTTGTCCATAAAGAAAAGCAAAAGCCCACAATATGATAGACGTGCGTAACCCAGTGACCCTCGTATTGGATTAAATTGAGCCCCACAGAAATAACTGATTAAGTAATACAAATATCACACCAGTGTGACAGGTTGCGTGTAACCGAGAGATACAGCCAGGATATATGACATAAAAAAATGTTGCATAATTTTGTCTCACTTATTAATCTTCTTGTGACGGAAGGTCATTATGGTGCGGAGTGGACGGGCGAATCAACGAATCTCAAAATGTACTATCTTGAGATCAACACTAGAAGAATAGAGTGTTCTAACAAATCTCTGCTGCTGGACTAATTTTTTTTTTTTTTTTTTTTGAGAGACGCCTAATGATTTCTTAGACTGACCGCTGACCAACATTTATCCACGACTTGGTATGTCTTTGTCTCCTTTTAAAATATACTATTGCTTTTGTATTGGGCCTCTTTCGTGTGATTGTGGCATAGTCGTAGCATGCATTCAGTAAAGAGTTGAATAAATAAATAGACTTTGAGGAATATTTGGCGCAAAGTTTTAAGGAGAAAATCATTATCTGGGCTGTTAGAATTAATTTGTAACAATGTGCATATGTATTTAGTAATACAGTTTATTAAAACACAATATCAATATCTCATACTTCTGACTAGTCCAGTATTTAG
The DNA here is from genome assembly GCF_947242115.1 of Biomphalaria glabrata. Taxonomy (NCBI): domain Eukaryota; kingdom Metazoa; phylum Mollusca; class Gastropoda; family Planorbidae; genus Biomphalaria; species Biomphalaria glabrata. The sequence continues at coordinate 12,996,712 of NC_074727.1, forward strand.
GGTATTGCACCGTCTGTTAATGTTTTCAAGTCTGGATGTATATTATCAAAATAGAACAGGGAATTTTTTTCGGCATGGGGGGAGGGGTGGATTGGGGAGGGGAAAAAAAGGGTGTCCTGGGAGTAAAAATGGTCTTTTTATAACTTCCGGTCATTAGTTAGCAAGAGAGAATGGATCTTACAAACCAGCTTCACAAAGTAGGAATTCTTTTTCTGTCAGTCTGTCTGCGCCAGGTTTAAAATATCTTATCTCCCACACTCATTCTCGGATCAAGTTAAAGTAATAAACGATAATTTATATACCTAACTAAATATGAATCAATAAAAAAAAATTAACTACTGGTAATTGATTATTTTGTTTGATAGCAACAATGGAAATTTATCCTTCAGTATTAACAGATATGGCTAAATATGTGGGGTTGTGTCCCATTAAATAATGATACACTTTATTTCTCGCACGCCCTTTATTGAATCTTATATTATCTTTCTTTGAAAGAATCCTTGGTTTAGGAATAGTTTTATTGCAAATAGGCTACACGTTTCCAGGCTTGAGAAACGCTGGCGTAAACAAAATAATTATTGGTAATTAGCCTTGACCTTTACACCGTCCTCGAGCTAGAGCAGAAATATCTTCTGGACAAAAAAAAATCTCTATGCCAACATATTAATCGTATTATTATTTGGTCTAAAATCTGAATGGCGGCTTAGCAATACTTGCTAGTATTTAACTTCTGCTCAAGGATGTTTGAGGGAAGCATATATACCCAGATTTACGTCACCAACAAAACCCAGTTCTTGAAAAACGTGGTTGTAGTATTCGAATAACTAAGGTTGTTGTTGGTGAGGAGAGGGAAGATAGGGCTAGCTGAAAGACGTCATTGCGAGGAAGTGCAGCTGTCATTATTCTCCAACTTCTTCCGGCCTTTTGCCGCCTGTAAAATCTCTACAGACGCAGCGGCCACCGAGGTTTGTCTACAGATGAAATCTAGTAGTTTTAGACTCAATAGAATCTGTGGAGGGAGAATAAAAAGAGGCTTATTTTTTTAGCGGTCTTCGAAAGAGGAAAAGACGCTATTAGTTTTGTATGGAATGTCTGTCCGTCCGTCCCGTTTAGATCTAGTAAATTAGAAAAGATATTGAAAATCCGACATCATGATATTTTAGACCTTTCAAAGTTCTGATGCAACGGCTACTTTTTTCTTTTCTGAAAGTGAAAAATGTAATTTTTAAAATCAACTATGCAAGCAGTTTGTCATAAAAATACACCATTTTTACACCATTTTTACAACTATTCACTATTAATAGTAACAAACACAGGAGGCTATTTTTTTAAACACAATAATGAAAACGGTTTTAGATTTTTTGTCAACATTTTTTTTTTACAAAAATATTGCTAAGTTATGTAAGTTCTGTCATACTGACTACTACATTTACAAAAAATGTTTACTATATTTTTTAAAGAGAAAAAATCTTTTTATTATGCATATAAGTGGAACATAATTAAAAACAGCAATTAATAAGTCTTTTTTCATATTATCGCATGAAGGGACGCGTAGGTGAAAGGGTAAGCGCGCTTAAACTTGGCTTGTCTTGGCTACTTAGAAGGGGGCTCGAGGTTCGACACCCGACTCGGGCATAGTTGTGTTTACTGAGCACCTAAAGGCAGCACGGAAAACCAACTCCTAGATACCCCACACTGGTCCACAAATGAGATTGGACCAAAGCTCTGAGCATGCTATAAGCATAAAAGTAGCGCTATATAAAAGCTATAATAATAATGAACTGCAAGGGTGCAGTGCCTACAAATAAAACTTGACTAAGGATTGACCTATACAAAACTATTAGATCAATAATCAGTAATTTAAGTCATTGGTTAATATACATGACTGAATGCATGACTCGTAGGACGTAATCATCTTCTTTTTGAAGTAACGTCTGTATTATATAAGATAAGAAGATAAGATAATCATTACATGAAATCAGTTAGGCCAGGTTCACATCTAACTTACCTTTCGACCTATCCCTTGGTCTGCTGGACCGTTAGGGCACCACACAAGATCTGTCATCCTTCTTTCTCCATTCTTCTCTGTCATTTGCCTTTGACAGAATTTCGTTTTGATATTCTTTCTGAAAATATTGAAACCTGCCTTTTTACGTGCCTGGGTGGACCACTTCGGGGGCCTATTTTGAGTTTGTGTTTCCACACAAACTGTCTTTGTAACCTTGTTTTTACTAATGCTATTATTGTTGATGAGTTTGTTGTCAAGGTTGTTGCCGCTGTTAGATAGCAGTGGCAACCAATTATATTCTAAACCGAACCTATTTTTGAAAGTAGAAAGTAAGAAAAATATTTGGGTTCAGGGTGTGTGAATAGAATAGGACAAATACAATTAGCATATAACAATTTAAAACAGAAATATGCTATTGTCAGAATCCATCAAATGAAATCTTCATCGCTCTTAAATGGCCACAAGAAAATTGACCCCGCCCCCCCCCCCTCCAAAAAAAATCAAAACTATTTAAAAGCTAGAGACGTATACTATATTCATTGTATCAATTTAACCTGCTTTTGTATAATGGTTTTGATGCTGTTTCTTAGTGTGGTCTGGTCCAATCTCTGTTGTGGTCGTCTAGGAGAGGGGCGGGGTGTGGACAGAAGGTCTAAGTCCATCCTTTAGGCGCTCAGCAAACACAACTCAGATTGAGTCTAATCTCAATTAGAAATTTCTGGTCCACATCAGGATTTGAATTCGACCCCCGCCAGTTAATCAGTCAAGCCATGTCTGTCCCACATCTACACATTTCTCGTTAACACAAACAAGGAAATACGAAATATTTGGATATTAGAATATATTAGAATATTATCTACTTCATAAAATAAGAAGCTATCCTCGTCAAATTGTGTCAGATCTAACTTTAGTATATATCTTCAGTTCTTAAACATTCTGTGGGTTCTACTTCAGTGCTTGCTTACTGTTTGAAATTGTACACCTGTGTTGAATGGAAAGACATTGTAACATATTTCATACAAAAGCAAAACAAAACACAAAAAGCAAATGATGGACAAACATCCAAGAATGTCTCAAGAATGACAGAAATCATAATGACAGGCCAACTGGTCAACTGATCTCTTGTGGAGCTCTGATTGTCCAACAGAAAACGGAGCAGGCTGAATGTTGAACTGTGTTATAACCAGGCAACTAACTAAACATCAAATACAAATATTTACACATTGAAAAATGAAGTTCACAGCTCTCGCTAAATTTCAATTACTAATAATGCAGCTTCAGTACCTTAAAAAGTGTTTAAAACGTTAAACCCAGACTAGCACATAGCCCCATTAAGTGTCACACATAGACTAGCACATAGCCCCATTAAGTGTCACACGCAGACTAGCACATAGCCCCATTAAGTGTCACACCCAGACTAGCACATAGCCACATTAAGTGTCACACACAGATTAGCACATAGCCCCAGTATGTGTCACACCCAGACTAGCACATAGCCCCAGTATGTGTCACACCCAGACTAGCACATAGCCCCATTAAGTGTCACACACAGACTAGCACATAGCCCCATTAAGTGTCACACACAGACTAGCACATAGCCCCAGTATGTGTCACACCCAGACTAGCACATAGCCCCATTAAGTGTCACACCCAGACTAGCACATAGCCCCATTAAGTGTCACGCACAGACTAGCACATAGCCCCATTAAGTGTCACACCCAGACTAGCACATAGCCCCAGTATGTGTCACACCCAGACTAGCACATAGCCCCATTAAGTGTCACACCCAGACTAGCACATAGCCCCATTAAGTGTCACGCACAGACTAGCACATAGCCCCATTAAGTGTCACACCCAGACTAGCACATAGCCCCATTAAGTGTCACACCCAGACTAGCACATAGCCCCATTAAGTGTCACACCAAGACTAGCACATAGCCCCATTAAGTGTCACACCAAGACTAGCACATAGCCCCATTAAGAGTGCATTGATTTCAGTGTCTAATTATGTAGATTCTATTTTTAATGTAGCAATAAAAAGAGTCACCTTTTTTTCCCTTGACAGTTTCGCTTAGGTCGTAATGTCTGGTAAGATTGCGTCATACTAATTGCATCTGTTCTGAAATACATTTTTGAAACAAAACAAACGCCAAGTTTTCTATTGACTCATTTGGTTCTAAACGTCAATTATACTTTTGACTTGAACCCTACTTTCTAGAAGAGTGATTCGTTAAACTATATTTCGTACGTGACCTAGTTCTTTACCGCCTGGAAACATTCTTCCAATAGTGCAAAATTTAGAGATAGAGGACCGAACCTTTAGATCCAACGATTTTTTTTTTTTGGAGTCGAGACCGGGTGACGATCGTGCCCTGAGGATTTAAGTAAGCGGAGGCCCCGTTGCTGGATGCGTCTGCTCGCCCTTAAATTCGGTCCTGGGACGCGACAACTTCGACGGAGATTTATATTACCTTTTGATAATCGCAGTAATCAGCTGAAAGAAGTACCAAGAATGAAATATAAATGGAATCGACTATGCATTATCTGGAATCGATATAATCTCCAGTTACCAATGTACTAGTTCGACCTAGTTTCATTGTACTCGGTGAACTGAGAAGCTCCATTAATTCCATTACAAGTCTGTTCACTCTAATGTTTTCCGTGTGGATGTAGGCTTTCCTTTTGTCTCCAAGTCTTCCTGTATTAAGCCTACAGGGGCTATATGATGAATTTAGAAGATACTGAAGAGAGAGAGAGAGAGAGAGAGAGAGAGAGAGAGAGAGAGAGAGAGAGACGTAAAGATTGAGAAAGATAGATTGATTGAAAAGTAGATAGATAGATAGATAGATAGATAGATAGATAGATAGATAGATTCATTGAATGATTGATACATGATAGGTAGATCAGTGATTCCTAAAGTCGTCTTTATAGACCCCAGGGGTCTAGGAAGACTTCCAAGGGGCATACGAAAGTGAAAAAAAATAATTGGGGGTCTATGAGATATCCACGGGGGTCTACAATAATGGATTTCATTTAAGCAGGTCGTGACTTTAATTTTCAGATCCCATTAATGTACTTATTTCATGCAGGAATATATGATTTATACTTTAGTTAATCCTTTTAATATTCCTGCTAACAAAATGAAAAATTGCTGTATTTAATTTCAATACCGATTTAAATAGCTTAATTTTGTCTACATTTAACTAATGCTTAACAAAAAAAAATATTTTAAAATTTATTGAAAATCGGGAGTCACTCCTTCCTTGTCAAACAAGCGGTTGCCTAGGTGACTAATTACACTGGAGGATCATTTGAGCCGATGTCACCTTGATAAAAAGATATAGGTTTGAAAAATTTTCGAACTCTTAAAGATAAAGTTGAGAATAGGCCCACAAAATCTCTCTTCAACATCCTACTGAGAAGATGATGGTTTGTGAGCGTCTTACAAAATCTCTTTACTTATAGCCAAATATGGAAAACACTATAGATACTATGGAAAAAACATTGATTTTTACTAGCCGTTGAATTAGTTTTAAAAACGAATTATTTTATAAAAACCTACATCTAATATTATTAAACGAATTTCTTTAAGCAACACTACAGTTCAAGGGCACTTCGGTGGTTTGAGTTATAACATTAAAAGCTTCTTATGCTTATGTAATTCTTTGCAAACGACATATACAGTTTGGGATCAGAGGGATCGCAGGTTCTGCCAGGGTGTAGCACTGTGCTGCAAACTGCCTAAGGGTCGCCGTGTTTGGGTATAGCTGCAAGGCAGCAGAGGTTTGAATTTAGTTTTCCTTTTGCTAGGTGGGTTGCAAGCGAAGGCTAATGAGTCCCTCCTGCCCAAAGCTTAGTGGCTTAGGCGCCAGTTACTCGCCTTCGCCCCCTTCTCCTGTTAGTAAAAACAATATTTGAGCCAGACTTGAAAGATCAAGAAATACACGAGAAACTCTTTGCGAAAACTTTCTACAATGATACTTAAGGCAAATTAATTAATTAATATTTAATGTTTGAAGGATTACTTCATAGAACAACACATTCCTACATGAAACATAATACCCGTAGCAACGTATGATGAACCTGCAAAAAACCCTACACATTTCAAGTGTGTTTGGAGATCCCAGTAATATATATTAATTGTTATTTTAATTGGTTTAAATTTGATTTTATCAATAAAAAAGATCTCTCTAACTTTAAATGTAGCTTTAAATTATTTTTTCATTCTTGGACTCACAACAGTTGGAAATAAGTTTTAAAAAATTGGATTTGGTGAATTTCCAAAAATACAATATAAGTTAAGCTGGGGTCTACCGTAATCCAGATAAATATGGCAAGGGATCTACAAAATAAAAAAGTTTTGGGAACCACTGAGATAGATAGATCTACTAAAATAAAAAACGCAATATGGTAGTTACAATTAGGCATATTGTATGGGGTTAAAGAAATTTATATGCCAGAAAAACTGAGAATATTAACACCAAATTACAAAAGTAGCAGTTCACCAGAGCACCAGGATTTTCTGCTCCTCTCCCCCTCTCTAATTGTCCTGTTAATGCGTGGGTGGCACTCTTTAATTTGGCTAATTTCGTTATACATTAATAATAAGTGTCATTCAAAAAATCATTAAAAAAAAATAACTGTCGTATGCGGCTCGAGGATCGCACTTTTACCTAATCATGTATTCAGCCTTGTGCTAAATTAGAGCAGAATCGGGCCGAGTCTATAAATGAATTGTCTATTGATTAGCCGTGGAATAAGATTAGGTCAGCATCACACCATGTGAAGGTTATCACTAGATCCGTTTCACCCGACACACCATTTACTACAGAAATGAGAATACCACAAGACATAAGACACGCGGTTTTCTTGGTTTTCCAATATCTTGGTTTAATTTCAGTGTTCCATACCATATTGACAAATACGAAACGTATTATATAATGAACTGATTAGAAAATAGTTATGAACACATAATGTCCTTTACATGTGAAATTCTGAGATTTCCTAAAAAAAAAGTTCATAAAGTTTTTATGTGTCCTCAAAATCAAGAGATGATGAGACACCATTTAAAATAAAATTGTTTTAAGTTAAAATTTGAAACTTGCTCAGTTACTCAATGTCACGTTATAATAAATGTCAAGGTTGTTTTAATTGCATCAGAAATCAAGCAATTAACAGCGTGTTCACACATTGAGAAACAAGAGTATATTTTCAATAGAAATATTAAAAAAAAAATAACCAAGGGAGTTAAAAACAATCAAGGAACTTTTCAGTCGCAGACTCTGGTTCTTGCCTTCCTGTCTATTGAAGAACTTAGACTAACAGAGGGCATGAATACAAGGGAAGGCAATAAACCGGGTCAGTCAACAAGTTTCAAGCTTCATGCTAAGTCTACTTTTCTGAATCTATTATTGAAATCATGTGAAATCGTTTGCATGTGTTTAATTATTTCATGATTTCTCCTTGAAGAATAAAAGGACCGTATCTCACACTCTGGAATTCTCTTGCTTCTTCAGATACGTCACCAGATTTAAATTCTGAAAAAAACTAAGACGTATCCATAATCGCCTCTTATCTTAACATACTAAAACAAAATTAAAAAAAAAAACACTACCCCCCGGAGGATTATTTTAGGGAAAGAACTGCACATTTACAGCCATATAGATCAATACAGTAATATTTATTTTTCTTTTCTATATCAAACAAAATAAATTAATTACGACTAATTAGTAAATTAATAGGTTAATTTTAATTTATTCGTGTTTTCTGTAAATAATCGTGCAAAGTTTTAAATTGATCCGAGAATGGGAAATGGAAGAAATAATTTGTACAAAATTTGTACCAGACAGACTGAGTGATATGATGTAAGCTTTGGAAAAAAAAAATAAAAAAAAAAACGAAACGCTTTGCATTTTGATCGTCTAAATAAAACAATGTAGTCAAAACCAAAGTCTCCATGGGAAATGAATAGAGAAATAGAACCAAGCAAGAGACTATTGTACAGGAAACGTTCAGGGATTCTCACACTCAAAGTTAATCACTGTAATCCGATCCTTATATAAAATTTGATTTTCAAGATCCCGTTTACTTTATTTCGGCAATGAATAGGATATGAGAGAAAAAGAAAAGAAAGTGACATGAAGACACGTGATGTCAATATAATGGAACTTTAATAAAAAAAAAACTAAGAAAATTTAAAAGAGGAATATCGGGGATAGATTTTGATATAAATAGAAAAACTAAACAATTTTAAGGACCCAATATTAAAAAATCATTATTGCCAACTTTTGAGTAGCAATTACTTTGTGGGACAAATTTTATTTTACAATGCTGTAAAGTGTAAAAAAAAAAAAAAAAGAATCATTAAAATCCTTCGCTTATCGATGTGTCGGTATTTTGTACACCGGTAACACCCAAAAGCCAGCTATTTATAGATTTTTCTCCATATACGAATATCTCACATAATTATTTAAACTCAACAATTTCTTTCCTATTCTATTTTCCATTGGCTTCCTCACACTTTGATAATGCACCCAGCCTGGTCGTGTGTATCACGTTATTTCTCGCACACCCAATCTAGGATCAAGCTGAAAGTTTGCACAATTATTACTTTTACCTGACAACACAAGAATCAATAACAAAAAATTGACCAATTAGTTAATGAACTACTGGTAATTAATTATTTTGCTAAGCATCGAACAAGGGAAAGAAATTATACTCGACTGATGAATTTATATGGGGTGGGGGAGAGAACCCCCCCCCCCCCCAACACACACCAAAAAAACAACAACCCATAAAAACAAATCATGTCTCGAAGGTAGCCAAGCGGTTTATACCATTCAACTTCCTTCCCCACATATATAAATTAGTTCTGTATTGCTACAGTTCCTTTTATTTCAAGTTCTTTGTTGCAAGCCTTCGTCCCTGAATTAAAAGTGGTGCATTAAAAGCTTAAGTGTATTTCTTGACTTGACCCGAGGCAGTGTTTGTCTCTATCACGCTGACACACTGAGTGTATTTTTCTTTTGTGTTTATATATTGTATATAAAATTATTCTTACGCAGTAACATAGCCAAGTATCACTAAGCCTATATATATATATTTAGTTGTAGTTAGTGGAAAAATTGTTGACTCCCCGCCATTGCCAGCAAGGGGGTCTGGGAGAGCCAAGCACTATTTCTGGCATAGAATGCCAACAAAATGCATATTCTGAGGTATCTACAGTGCATTTTCATGCTATTTAAAAGTCTTATTTAAAAAATTTATGTGCTATTTTTTACTGACTAAGACCCTGCCGCGCCGTTCGGCGCATTTGCCGTCAAGCTGTTTCCACAAAAATCTGTCACTGGTAATTTCTGAAGCCTCTTCCCACTTGCTCCGAGGACCTCCATGAATGTGTGGCGCCAAGTTGTACTAGGAGATCATCGCAACTCTTATCATGCGTAATTTTTTTTGTCGGAGAACATGTCCCGCAAACCTCATGCGATGCTCTGTCACAATTTTACTAAGGGATCGACTCCCAGTTCGGCATAGGATTTCCTTGATTTAGACCCGATCTCTATAACTGACTCCTAAAATCTGTCTTAGCCATCTTTGTTGAGCCACATGTTTTTCAATTTCGGCAGATGACTATTCACTGCAGTTTATTAATGGAGACCAGCTGGTAGAAATGTGTAACCTCTCTTGGATACGCTCTTGGAATTATGTGACTGTAGTTTGTTTTAGATAAAGGCACATTCCTCGTCCCATATGCTAGGACAAATTTGTACAAATACTCCTTCTTCCCTAGTGCTATTAGAGCATGGAATGGGTTGCCTGAGCTAGCCAGGAAAACCAGTGACTTGGCAGAATTTAAGTCATTGGTTAATATGCATGACTAAATGCATGACGCGTAGGACGTAATCATCTTCTTTTTTGAAGTAACGTCTGTATTATATAAGATAAGATAAGATTAGATTTTATATCGAAAAGTGAAGTTTTATCGTGAAAATCATCTGTTAGAGGTTTTAAACTAAAAATCTCAGGACTTTGTTGTTGTTTTTTAAATTCAAAACCCCATCTAGCTACGATCATAGAATTTGGTAACTGTAGTTTTGCTTTAGAGTAATATTGAAGATAGATGTTTTCCACCTCAAAACGCTATGAAGGGGGATTTTAAACTCAAAACCATCTGGAGGAAAGGAGTTTAAACTCAAAACCCCCAATTGGCTTGGCTACGCTCAAATAATTTTAGTGTGTAATTTGCTTTTTTTTATATTGAAGAGGTATTTTTTAGCATCAAACCCCTGTGAAGGGGGATATAAACTCAAAACCCCTTTTGGCAACGCTCATAGCATTTTGAGATTTTGAGTGCGTTTCATTTCGGGGGGGGGGGTTCCCCCCCTGGCTACGCCCATGATGTATATGTATATTCAACATTATAAGTGTTATACTTTATTCATTTAGTAATTGTGCATACCAGTTAGTTTCAAAATCATTAATAAAATACTACGTAATCAGATGTAGCTTCTATGATGAAACTTCTATAATGAAACTTTTTATCGAATATATATTGCAGTTTCATGTCGTCTTATATTCGATTCCAAATCGTCACCAACAGCTGGGAGAAAGAAACACTGGATGGATCCACATGGAGATCAAGTATAAAGGAAGAGTCCTGGATTGCAGATGCCATACACAACAGAAGTAGAAAAAGGATGAAGCTGCTACAGTTTCTGATGTTTACAGATGCCCAACCAGTGACCGCAGATGTGTATCAAGGATTGACCTCTTTAGTCGTATAAGAGCTTGCAAAGGGAAGGCAATAACACCGGAGAAGTAAAATACCTCATATTTATATAATAAATGTAATAAAAATATAATACATTGACCGATTTAAGATGAAAACAGTTTTGTATGACGTTGGTTTCTATTGTAAATAATAATTTAACTTTAGTTTATAGACAGTAGAATTTAAATTATTACTATCTCTCCTGACGTGTAGACATCGATATTGCAACTCACTACAAAATCCAATGTTTCGTTTTTCAGCCCCTTATTGTGGTGAACAAGTCTATGAATTCTCATCCATAGATTGACAAAGATTGATTTATAACCTCTTAGAATTGATGTTTGGAAATAAACATCGGTAAAGGGCGGTAGAAATCTATCTAATTAAAATGTGCATATGCTTAACGAAAACGTCGAAAATGTGTTTGTGCGGCATGTCTGTCTGTCTTTCAGTTCAGATCTAAAAAAAAATATTGATATTATTATCCAGTTGTAAGCTATATTGGTGCTAAACAACTGAAGAAAACAGCACACTATTTTTCCTTGGCACAATCTGCAAAAGAGCTGACAGCTCAGCAGCAAAAAGCTGGCTAGAAGAAGAATAAGCTACACTAGTCGACTTACGGCGTAGCATACGCCGTTATTTTGCAGGGCCGGCCTTAGGCTATGTGACCGCAGTGTGCCCCGCACTTTTAAAGCACACACGCTTATTGTAGGTGTAAATTATTAAATTATAAATTTTTATAACTTATAACAAAATATACGAAAAAGTCATGGAAATATCCGGAAATTATTAAAAGCTTTTGAAAACTCAAAAAAAATAATTGCAGAAATAAGAGAGTGATCTTTCCTTTACTTCTTCTTCTCGTCCAAACTCTTGAGGGAAGAAGAGAATTATATATATATATATATATATATATATATATATATATATATATATATATATATATAGAGAGAGAGAGAGAGAGATTTTCGTAATATATGTAAGTACGAAAATGTAGCAGTTTGTTTTTTTGTCATAACTGTACAGGGTCTATATTATCCATAATTTCAATAATACATACTAAAAAATTTGACAAATATAATCTCTTTTTTTATAACGCATTGTCTAATCGGCCATTCGGTTAATTCAAGGTAACTGCTGTAATAGTTATTGAAATATGTGCCTGTTACGTAATGTTTGAATAAACCTGGCCCACAGGGTCCGCCAACAAGTAAGCTCCCTTTTTATCATCGTTTTCATTTGTCTTAGGTCACAGTGGTTCTCAACCTTTTATGCTCGGCGACCCCTTTTTACAATCCCCCACTCTGCCGCGATCCTCCCCCCCCCCACACACACATACAGCAATAGAAGAATAAACAATAACAATCCATATTTTCGATGGTCTTTGGCGACCCCTAGCAAATCGTCAATCGACCCCCAAGAGAACCCCTGACTTAGGACGTTAGGAAATCCTGTTCTAGATGTCATTCTTAATTAGCCACTAGAAACAAGAAAATAAATCTTAATCTTATGTAAGTTTTCTATAAGTATAAATAGATCTACATGGTTTGGGTTTAGTTTCACCAGCAATTAGCACACAGATTTCTCGGCTCATGTAGTTTTCCAAGGTCTAATCTTCTATCACGCAATGCATAGACCAGATAGTAATTCAGAGTCCTTCAGTTGAACCATTCGGAAGCAATTAGCTGACCACTACAGTCGCATAGCGGAAGCTGGGAAAAGAATACGTTGACGTTGAAAAGACTTAAAAAGAAAAAAAAATGGTCATTATATTCGGACACCAATACTAAGATTCCGGAAATAGTTTTATACGGTGGACTAAAGTAGGACAAAGAGAGGACCCGCTGCCACCCCACTAAAGAATGGGGAAAAAAAAGATTTTAAAATGGTAACATTGTAAAAGATTTTTGTTAATGCAATTTTTGAGGTTCAAATAAGACAGCAGAGGAAAGAGAGAGAAAGAGAGAGAGATAGATAGAGAGAGAGAGAGAGAGAGAGAGAGAAAGAAAGAGAGAGAGAGAGAAAGAGGGAGAGGGGGAAAGAGACAGAGAGAAAGAGACAAAGAAAGAGAGAGAAAGAGAGAGAGAGAGAGAAAGAGAGAAAAGAGAGATAGATAGAGATAGATAGAGATAGATAGAGAGAGAGAGAAAGAAAGAGAGACAGAAAGAGAGACAGAGAGAAAGATAGAGAAAGAGAGAAAGAGTAAGAGAGAAAAGAGAGATAAAAAGAGATAGAGAAAGATAGAGATAGAGAGAGAAACAGAGAAAAAGAGAGAGAGAAAGAGAGAGAGAAAGAGAGAGAGAGAAAGAGAGACAGGAAGAAAGAGAGACAGAAAGAAAGAAAGAGAGAGAAAGAGAGAACGAGAGAAAGAAAGAGAGAGATAGAGAGAGAAAGAGAGAGAAAGAAAGAGAGAGAAAGAAAGAAAGAGAGAAAGAGAAAGAGAGAGAAAGAGAGAAAGATAGAGAGAAAAAGATAGATAGAAGGAGAGAAAGAGAGACAGAAAGAAAGAGAGACAGAAAGAGAGAAAGAGAGAGAGAGAGAAAGAGAGAGAGAAAGAAAGAGAAAGAGAGAGAGAGAACGAGAGAAAGAGAGAGAAAGAGAGAAAGATACAGAGAAAGAGAGAGAGAAAAATAGAGAGAAAGAGAGAGAGAGAAAGAGAGAGAGAGAGAGAGAAAGAGAGAGAGAGAAAGAGAGAGAGAAATACTTTTTTTCTGTCTATGTGTACCCATTGAGAAACCCTTTCCTCCTTCTAAATTAATAATTGAATATCCATCACCCAATTTCTCACTTCCCACTTAGACAAATTACAAATTGTATATTAAGTTGTATGTAAAGTTGTTTGTTAATTTGTTTGTTAAGTTATTTGTTAAGTTACTGCCTTGGACAGTTATTGAAAATTAAACAAGCAAAATACAAATAAATACTTAACAAAAAAAAAACAAAGCTTATATTAAGTGTATTAATTAGTTTGGATTAGCCATGTAATTAAATTTGTAATAATTACCAGACGACTTTCTGTAAAGGGGACTAATTCAGCTTATACCACCACTTCAGTCAAGTACTCAAGTAATATTTCTTTCCTTTGTTTTAGATACCAAACAAAGTAATTTATTACCAATATATAAGGCTTGTCTTCGAGTCCGAAGATTAGTGAGGAATGCAGTATTTTCCCGAGGCTGCGCAGCCCTAGCTGTGACCTACATATTTTGCCACACCAGTGCATGCATAACCATTGTCCGCAGGTGGTCGATTTAGATTTTCTTTTCACCGTCCGAGTCTGTCCTCGGCAGCGGATTTTCTTTTGGTCTCTAATGTGTATCCGCGGCGCTTTTGAGTGACCTTCAGCTGTCTCGTTCTGAGGCCACATGCAACCAGGTGCTCTCTTCTAATAGGTTATATTTTTTTGATATTGGTTCTTGTCTTGTCAGGTAAAAGAAATAATTGTGCAAAATTTCAGCTTGATCTAAGATAGTGTGTTGGATAAATAACGTGTACAAACTTTTGGCCAGACAGACAGATAGACAGACTAATTGATTTGTTTTTAAAAAAGTATTTTTTTTAATGTTCTTCTTGCTTTTGTTTTTCTGATCTACTTAACCAGTTTACTAGACTGAATATTTACAAGTCTTCATGCCTACTAGACGTAATGACTACTAGTCTTGATGTTTACTAGACTGAATGTTTACTAGACTGAATGTTTACAAGTCTTCATGCCTACTAGACGTAATGACTACTAGTCTTGATGTTTACTAGACTGAATGTTTACTAGACTAATGTTTACTAGACTAATGTTTACAAGACTGAATATTTACAAGACTGAATGTTTATTAGACTGAATGTTTACTAGACTAATGTTTACTAGACTAATGTTGACAAGACTGAATGTTTACAAGACTGAATGTTTACAAGACTGAATGTTTACTAGACTAATGTTTACTAGACTAATGTTTACAAGACTGAATGTTTACAAGACTGAATGTTTACAAGACTGAATGTTTACTAGACTGAATGTTTACTAGACTAATGTTTACAAGACTGAATGTTTACTAGACTGAATGTGTAGTTGAGCGAGGCACCAAAAAAAAGTTTTAAACAAACGAAAAATAAACCAGTTCGTCTTTTGACTGGTCGCACCATACATAGGCTAACCATTTAGTATAGCAACATGTCAATACATGCACAGTGTATATATAAACCTTTCAAATAATTTACAGTTTGATTTTGCTGAGGGAAGAAAAGTTTAGTGACACTTGTTTAATTTCAAGACAAGCTTTAGATAAGTTCGAAAGTAGAAAAAACAGTAAGGCTCAAGATGTCCTATACTTTAATAACATATATATATATATATTTATATAAAGAGCGAGAGAGAGAGAAAAAGAGACAGACAGATTAAAGAAGTGACATTTGTAACAGACGTCATGGCGTGCAATCATCTCTACATTAAAAATATGAACTGTGATATTTTTATACCGGAAAAATTGCGGGATTTTGTTCATTTAAATAGCTCTTGTCCTGTCTCGGTGTCTGATTGGTTTAGTGGGGAGGAAATGACAGCGGAAAGAACCACATCCAACTATTTTATGTGCGACTTTTTTCCTCCTCCAGGTCATAAACTTTATCCCGGGAATTCACCATGAAATTATTTACAAGCACATAGAATAGTTGACAAAGGTAAACGAGTACATGTTGAGAAAAATCAAGCTTACATTTGAGATCTTTCGAAAGTGCCCAATTGTATTTTTCAATTTCCAATGCTCCTCTAAACTATAAATACCTTTGCCATTCTATCTCTTGTGGGCTGTCTACAAACCTCTGCAGCCTATCTCTTGTGGGCTATCTACAAACCTCTGCTGCCTTGCGGCTTTACCCTCCAAAAATGGGAAAGGCTTCGGAAGTCAACCTCAGGAAAACTCAGGATCAGGTGTCCCTTAGGCAGCTTGCAGCACACAATGCTACACCCTGGCAGAGCCTGGAACGCTGCTGACCCCACTCTGTAACGGGCACCTGCCGTTCGTTTGGACACATCAGCTTCCATGAAATAGGGGGAACAGCTGTGTGGGCGACATCGTTCCAACCATATCGCATGCCCAGATTTTTATCTCATTTCTAAGGGATGAGCCAAATTCGCTCCGAAACTGAAGGAGATCATTGTAACGCGATATATAATTTGTAGAGAAACCAGAGTTCAACTATCAATGATCTCCAAGCAACGACGACTTTGAAGTGAAGCATTAGGTTTGTTCAATTAGGCCGATAAAACAAAACTCAGAATAAATAATAAGTCTCATTTTATGGTTGCAGCATTTATTTAGTTTGTTTATTTTAAAACAACGTCGTGTGTCCACATCAACACATTGATAGACTGACATCCGTTCCTGATTCACTCAATAGTTCCATTCCTCACTCAAATCAACACAATAGTTCCATTCCTTACTCAAATCAAACTAACTACCCACACGCTTTAACTAAAAAAAAATCCATTACCTCGTTGTCTTCCTGGCTCCCCTTTTTTTTTTATACCTCTTTCTCTGTACAGTACATTGGTCACTTCCTAATGACATCAAGGCTGAACTTTCCAGAGCTGAAAATACTGGTCAGATAAAATGTAATATTTATTTCGAATGCCAATCTCACACCATTGCTCAATTCTATAACTCTAAACTATACTTTTAATGTTGTCTATTGTGTAACTTCGAGTAGATCAAATATACATTTCTAATTAGTATACAAGGCAATTATACATTACTCCCTTCATTACATGAACAGTGATTAGATGTAAGAATGTGATGGTAAAATTGTGTGTATGTCTCAGACGGAGGTGAGGAATAAAAATCGTTTGAGATCCATTGGCTTAAAGTATACCTGAGAAATAAAATTCTCATCTGGACGCCCATTTGAAACCCAGTAGCATTTAATGATCCCCTCCCTAGGATTGTCATGTAGATTGAATAGAGTGACTAAGCGTGGGCTCAGTTGTAAAGAAACCTGACGTGGGGAAGTTACAAAACCTCGCAATGATACTGAACGAATTACATCTCGTGATAGTTTTAACTATCCGCAAACAAAAAAAAAATAGTTCTGGACATCACATAAAAATCGAAAGTAGCGGAGATGACATTAACAAGGGGACATCACTGTCATTTTCTCGAATGTGAACGTCTCGAGTTTCTACTTGACTACTTTGTATACCAGGAAGTGAGATAATTAAGGCGTGAGTAATTATTCCTGTCATCTTCTAAGACAAAACTACAAACTCAGAACTTGATTAGAGGCCTCTCTCCACCTCTCTCTCTCTCTCTCTAAATCTCTCTCTCCCTCTCTCTACTTGTAACACAAATTTCCATCTTCTAAAATAGTTTTTAAGAGAGCAATTAGTTTGCATACACTGAACTGTCTTTGTTAGCGTAGGGAACCGAACTCATTGGGGGAGAGAGCGTATTTCTCAAGAGCATTAATATGGTAATAAGAAACATTTCAACTTGTTTTTAAAATACTCTATTTAATCCATTTACTTCATATGATCTATTTTTTATCCCTTTGCTATACCACATAAGACAAAAACCAAGACCGTCCGATAGTGTGGGCGTCCTAACTGGATGGTCCTTAACATTCATTATCGCCGACAATGTACATAGCTCCTAAGTTAGACAGCTGAAATACCTAACCCTGTACAAACATAGTCTCACGGTTATGAGATAACTTAGGAAGTCAAGCTTATTGGTCAAGCATTTAGATCAGAATTCTGTCTCACAAATCTTGTTTTTAATCAAAGAAAATTTTGACATAGTGCCTCCATACGAGTAATAATAAAACAAGGTTACAAAGACAGTTTGTGTGGAAACACAAACTCAAAATCGGCCACCGAAGTGGTCCACTAAGGCAGGTTTCAATATTTTCAGAAGGAACATCTGAATGAAATTCTATCCAAGAAAAATAACAGAGAAGAATGGAGAAAGAAAGTTAACAGATCTTGAGTGGTGTCCCTTAAAACAGTACACTTTTTTTTTCCTTGGCACAGTCTGCAAAAGAGCTCACAGCTCAGCAGCAATAAAGCTGGCTAGAAGAAGAAGAAGAATTGTGCTGCCCCAACAGACCAATGATAGGTGAAAGTGAATGTGAATTTTAATGTGAACCTGGCCTAACTAATGTCTTATAATAAATATATAATTCATCTAATTGTTTTATATATTCAAATCCTCAAGAAAAAAATATTTCCGTAATTACTAGTTGCGGTTAATTGTTTGGTATTGTAGAGTAGTTTACGCGATAATATGATAAAATACTTATTAATAGTTTTAAATTATGTCCAATTTATATGCATACTACATGGGCGTAGCCAGGGGGGGGTTTTGGGGTTCAAACCCCCCCGAAATGAAATCCCCCCCCCCGAGGGGGGGGGGGAGTCGGAATTTAGTGACTGATTTTTTGCTTTGATTTTGTTTATTTTAGGTGAGATTTTAATACTAAACCATCACTTGCCCCAGCACAACCAAAGGGGTTTTGAGTTTAAAACCCCCTACCAGGGGTTTTTGAGTTTAAAAACCCCTACCAGGGGGGTTAGAGTTTAAAACCCTCTACCAGGGGGGTTCGAGTTTAAAACCCCTACCAGAGGGGTTCGAGTTAAAAAAAAACCTACTAGGGGTTTTGAGTTTTAAACCCCCTACCTGGGGTTTTTGCAGTTAACTCCCCCTCTTCTATAAAACAAAACAAAAAAATGCAAACGAAAATCCCCTAATTCCAAGAGCACAGTTAAGGAAGATTTTGATTTTAAAACCCCGTCTAAAATTTACGATAAACCCCTTCTTTAATATAAAAAAAAAGCAGCTAATTTTTCACTCAAAATGATATGAGCGTAGCTAAATTGTTTTGACTCAGTTTTGAGTTTAAACCCCACTTCAGCGGGGTTTGAAGGTAAAAAATACCTCTTTAATAATAAAAACAAAGCAAATTATACACTAAAAATGTTATGAGTGTAGTCAAAGGGGTTTTGAGTTTAAACTCTCCTCCAGTGGGGTTTGAGGATAAATTTAAATACATCTTTAGTGTAAGAAAAAAAGCAAATTACGCACTCAAAATGCTATGAACGTTGCCGAAAGGGGTTTTGAGTTTAAACCCCCATTCAGAGGGGTTTGGTGCTAAAAATACATCTTCAATATAAAAAAAAGCAGTAAATTACACACTAAAATTATTTGAGCGTAGCCAAGCCAATCGGGGGTTTTGAGTTTAAACCCTTCTTCTACAGATGGCTTTTTTTTTAAAGTTTAAAACCCCTCCAAATGGTTTGGAGTTTAAGATCCCCCTACAGAGCATTTTGAGGTGGAAAACCCCCAACAGAAGATTTTGACGTTAAAACTTCTCTTTTCGATATAAAATCTAAAGCAAACTAGTCACTTAATTCCAAGAGCGTATTCAAGAGAGGTTACACATTTTTACCAGTGGCAGGGCTCCATTAATTAATAAACTGCAGTGAATAGTCATCTACCGAAATCGAAAAACACTAAATGTAGCTCAACAAGGATGGCTCAGACAGATTTTAGGAGTCAGTTATAGAGATCGGGTCTAAATCAAGGAAATCCTATGCCGAACTGGGAGTCGACCCCTTAGTAAGATTGTGAGAGAACGACGCATGAGGTTTGCGGGACATGTTCTCCGACAATATGAATTAAGCATAAGAAGAGTTGCAATGATATCCTAGTACAACTTGACGCCACTCATTCATGGAGGTCCTCATAGTAGGTGGGAAGAGGCTTCAGACATTACCAGTGACAGATTTTTATGGAAACAGCTTGACGTCAAATGCTCCGAACGGCATGGGAGGGTCAAAGTCAGTAAGAATATTACATTAGGTTTTTGAATTAAAACTTTTTTAATAGCAGGAAAATGCAGTGTAGATACCTCAGAATATGCATTTTGTTGGCTTTCAATAAAAGAAATAGTGCTTGGCGGCGGGGCTTCGCCCCGCGATGGGGAGCTCCTAGCGCTACCCCAGACCCCTTTGCTAGTAATGGCGGGGAGTCTACAATTTTATGAAAACAGCTTGATGGCAAATGCGCCGAACGACGAGGGAGGGTCTTAGTCAGTAAGAATAACACATTAGGTTTTTGAAATAGAACTTTTTAATAGCAGGAAAATGCACTGTAGATACCTCAGAATATGCATTTTGTTGGTTTTCAATATCAGAAATAGTGCTTGGCGGCGGGGCTTTTAGCGCTCCCCCAGACCCCTTTGCTAGTAATGGCGGAGAATCTACAATTTTTCCACTAACTCATGGAAGAACCTATTCTAAGGCACAATAAACGTCTTCCGAAAGAATGAAGGGTCAGAATGTAATAAAGATTTTGTACGCACACACACACACACATAAATAGATATAATTGTTTTTTCGCCGGGGGGGGGCCGGGGGGGGGGAGAAAAAAATTCACCCCCCCAAACCCACCCCCCGAAAAAAAATCCTGGCTACGCCCATGGCATACTAAATAGATTTTTTGTCTTTAAAAAAAGGAAACATTTTTTGTGTGTAAATGTAGTAATTAGCATGACACAATTTATTTAACTTAGCAATACATTTGTAAAATTAAGTATGAAATTTTGACCAAAAAAATATAAAAGCATGTGCATAAATGTGTTAAAAATAGTTGTAAAAGTGGTGTATTTTTATGAAAAAAGCTGCTTGCATAAGTGATTTAATAAATTAGATTTTTCGCTTTCAGAAAAGAAAAAAAGTAGCCGTTGCATCAGAACTTTGAATGATCTAAAATATTATGAAGTCGAATTTGCACTACTTTTCTAGTTTACGAGATCTAAACAGTACGGACAGACATTCCACACAAAACTAATAGTGTCTTTTCCACTTTCGGGGGCCGCTAAAAACGACCTAATTACACCGAAACAAATATTCAAATACATTTATAGAGTTTTATGATTTTGAAAGATTTGGTTTTTCTTTATATCTTATTATTCTTGGCTATTACTAGGTTACAAATATGACTTTAGAGCGTAAACATTAGAATTTGTTTGTTTTGTTTATTGTTGGTTTTAGGTTTTATAGCGTGGCGACAAAAAGCATTTCATTCAGAGAGGCAGTCAAGTTTGGTCCATTGAGAAGTTTTGAACTTTGTTGTTTGTAGTGAATATCCACGACAGTAGACAAGATTCCCTTCATTTTTGAAATAAATGTTCTGCCTTCGACTGTTCTACTTATTTGGAATTATTTGTTACCCCGCTTGAACATGGTCAAACCTCTGCACAAGACATCGAAGAGGTCCAGCACTATTCAAGATTCCCATGCTTCATTCTCTTGTTCCATATTGTCTCAGTAAAAGAGAAATAACTCAAATAAACAGACACACACAGAGCGGTGGCTGCGCAGCTAGATGTACAGAACATAACTAAGAAATCTTAGCCTTTTCAAGTGTACAAATCGATAGTCAACTTTCTGGTTGATATTCTCCCTTGTATAAATAAAAACTGATGAGTGATTGTCATACATGGAGACTATCTATCATCTATCTATCAACTATCTATCAACTATCAATTATCTACCAACTATCTATCAACTATATCAACTATCTATCAACTATTTATCAACTATCAACTATCTATCAACTATCTATCAACTATCTATCGACTCGCTGTCAGGTGCAAACTGTGTAGAATCTGGAAGAGTATCATCAGTTTCCAAATAAAATTAAAACTGTTTTCTTGTGAAATTTGGACTCTGAACGCTAAGGCTGAAAGACGAATTGAAGGCTTCTATTAAAGTGGAGGGGGCATGAAGAAACGGTCGTCCAAAGAAAAGCTGGATCACATACAAGAAAAATTTTAAAAAATACTTTAAAAAAAAACAAAGCTTATACGACGTGTAATTGTGTCAGTTAGTTTGTATTAGTCATGTAATTAAATTTGTAATAGATCTAGACCAGGGGTGGGCAACCTTTTTCCATCGAGGGCCGCATTACAAAACGTTTTGGGAATCGGGGGCGCATATATGTATGTGGAAAATGTAATTACAAATCAGAAAAATAATACCTAGCTAACTGTGAAGGCCTATATCTTTTAATTCACATTTATACTGTGTCATACATTTAATTTTTTTTTTACACTTCCAATTGAGGAGTTAAAACATGAGCCATTTCTGAAACTAAGATTTTTTAAAACAAGTTTGCTATAGTGTTGTTGTTGTTTTTTTTTCTGCTTTTACATCACAAAATTTCACCACAAAATGTTACAGTTGTACTTCATGTGAAGTATTTCACTGTTTACACTTGTGCGTAATGTTCTGGAAATGTGGAACTAGCTTACTAGTTGTTACCCTCGTGACTGCTGTCAGTCAGCACCAACCTGTAATTACACTTGTTTATTTTCAAACAAGAAAAAAAAATTGTTGACAGATGTATGTGGACCCTATTAAGATGAAATTTTAGCAGCAAAGTTTTTTTTAAAGTGTGGCAATATAGATTCTGGCACACATAAGAAGAACTGACTGGGACTTTTCTTGTAGATCGTAATTTGCTTGGAGGTATGTCCTCTGGTGCTGAATCCGCTTCTGCATCAAATGGTGAACTGAGGATAATGAAAACTGGTTCCAAGTTTCACCTTTCAACAAAGGAAAATGACAAAACCTGTTATATTAAACACAAAACATACAAACAATACATAAATGTGTCTCGGTAGTCTTCTTTTTAATAAAATGAACGTATTTTATGTGACTACAACTTTTCGCGCCAAAACGTCCCGCGCCAAAACGGCGGCGCCAAAACGTCCTACTTCGTTTTTGGACACATCTCCGAGTCCTTCCCAACTCTACTGATATTGGTTGGGAAAGTCAAAGCGGTTATTCGTTGTGCTGGCCACATGACACCCTCGTTAACCATCATCTGCCCTATATATGACATGGTCTGTAAGGGTTACTTTACTTTCTTTTAGTTTCTCTGTTGTTTTAAACAATAGTTTTTGTTTCACTAGCTTACTTTTTTTTTCTGTTTTTATTTTTTCCATAGTGCAGTACCCACCTCTCACCCCACCTCTCCAAGAGTTTGAAAATCCCTAGCCTGGAAAGTCCACGCCACGCCAGTCCTGGCTTGTGTCAAGGTTGTCCAGGCCATTCAAGTGAACACAGTGGACGTCCGGGGAGGTAACCGAGACAGAAAACAGAAAGCAAAAAAAAAAACAAAAAAAAAAACAAAAACAACTAACTGACCGAGTTCAGGAAATATTGTGTGACTAAGAGAAAGGGAAAGAACGTCAATATGGTGTGGAGTGGAGGGGAGGGGGGACAAATCTTTGGTCAAGGAGTTCAATAAACGCACAATTACACATTATTATTATTACGTAACTAGTTCTAATGCTTTTTTTAAAAACACTAAACCCTTTTTGACTAAGCCAATTAATCCCATAGATTTCCCAAGCCCTTACCACAGTTATGATATTGATTATTGAAGTAATTGTCTAATGTAGAGTTGTTAACACACCAGAGTGTGAGCAACAAGAGGTCAATGAACAACTGAGACATGTGATCTTTCCAAATCCTGCAATTGTTTTGAAAAACAAACAAACAATTATTCATATTGTTTTAATAAATTTTAAACATTTTAAAAACATGGAGAAGTTCGTATTCATGTCAGGTGGGACTATTAGAGTATAAACCTTTAATTGAGGCCCGCCTATGAGTTTGTGCAAGACAAACTAATTTATGATCTTGTTATGATTTAAACATGTAGCTTTCTTCAATGGGTTTGTGTTCTTTGAATGTGCGAACCAGTTTCGCTTCTCAGATCATCTCTCTGTCAAAACTCTCATCAAGTAGTGTTTGACAATCGTATACTCAGAGGCGTAGCTAGAAATTTGGCATCATTTGGGGGTCCGGGGGGCTTGACCTCCATGGAGGCCCCTGCATTTTGACATTCGACATCATGTCATGAGATAATGAGCGTACTATTTAATATTTAATGTAAAAAAAATTCCAACACACATTTCGGGGCCTCCCTCAAGTTCGTCCGTGGGGGGGGGGGGTTCAAACTCTCCCCATTCCTCCCTTCACCCTAGCTACGCCACTGCGTATGCTATATAACGTGCTCCAACGTCTGTGTGTGTCAACACGGGGGGGGGGAGGGTCAACATTTTATCTTACTTCCACTAACAACATAGACGGCCCTAAGGGGTGGCGAGTGGGGCAACCGCCCCAGCCCTAGTGTCATGTGGGGGGGGGGGGAGCCCGTTATAGAATATTTTGTAATCATCAGCTCATCGTACAAAATATTCTATGACATTCGCCCATGGTCCCACGGACTACGAAGACCTCCTCTGCTAACTAAGTAGCCCATCGCTTGGCAGTGCACCTTCGCGTTAAGGATACTCATTAGTTCTACATTTATTATTGCCGTGGAAGACTCGTGAAACTCTTGACCCAATGAAGCTCATCTCTTGACCCAATGAAGCCCATCTCTTGACCCAATGAAGCCCATCTCTTGACCCAATGAAGCCCATCTCTTGACCCAATGAAGCCCATCTCTTGACCCTATGAAGCCCAACTCTTGACCCAATGAAGCCCATCTCCGCGGCTTTTTTAAAAATTGTTCTATCTGGGAGAGATCCAAGCAGATGTAACTTTATTTCAGCCCTAGTACCAATGGCTTATATTCCAAGATTCTAGGGAGAAGAGGAGAGTCCGAAGGTCAAGCATACCAGGAAAGCTCCTCCTCTTCTCTGTTTAACAGCGTCAGTGTGTTTGTCATGAACTGCCCCTTCAGGATCGGATCTTGACTCTTGAGACTTCTCAGACACCTCAACCATGCCCCAACCGGGGTCTTACTTTGCTTCTCTTAGACCCTGTCTTCACTAACTCCACGATGAGGCGGAGAAGCGTTGGTCTGGCCTGTTCCCCCCTGAAACTGTCCAAATGCATTATATTCACCAGGATTTCCATTGTTTAGTTTGGATAGCCACGTGCGTAATGCATGGCGCAAATGGGCCAACCTCTTTAATTTTAATCAGATAGGGTCTGCATCTAAACTTCTATACCATATTCCTTAGAAAAGTCGTTTATTGCTGACTATATTGCTGACTGAATATTTAATGCTGGACCAGAGAGTGTTTCAAAAAATGTATTGTCTGTAGACATTAATGCCCGCGTTTGGTTGAGTACGAAGATAAATGTAAGCTGTCGTTGTCTGGATATTTCAAGTTTGTTAATGGCTATGCTGTTTCTGTCTTCTGTTCACGGACAGTTTGATTTATGTTTAGGTCAATCAGTGCTCAACCCACAAACTTGCCGTGTTTCTAAAGAACACAATTTTTTAAAATATTATATATATATATATTTATTTAGGCTCTTGTGTTGTTTCATTACATTGGATCCTGTCTAAAAAGAATCAGGAGAAAGAGATAAGAAGAACTGGAGTTATGCTTGTATAGTCTTGTCTGTATTTTATAAGATAAGATAAGAAGTGTGGTGCATTTTTATTCTGGTTAAAAGAATAATAAATAATAAAGATTAATGAATAGTCTTTGAGATTGTATTGTCCTGTACGGCTGTGTGTTTTCCTGTACGTCTGTGTATTGTACAGGGCCTGGCATTGAAAGAGGTTCTATCCAAGGAATACGACATAGAGAAATGGAGAAAGATTGTTGTCAAATCTTGTGTGGTGCTCCCAACGTTCCAACAGACCAAGGTGAAGTGCGAGTGAAATTAGCGTGGTCCCACTATCCTTCAGGTCATAATCTCATCCTTACAAAATTGTTCGGTGTCCTCTGGTCGAATGTCTTTTGTGGACATGTGGTGGTGGATGTATCTAGGAGAAGGTTTCCATGCTTATCCTTGACATCAGCAAATAGGCTCGAGTCAATTTTCATTTTAAAATTCCTGGTCTATATCGGGTCTTGAGAAGTTTATGCCAATCAGGCACACATATAAAAAAAAAAGACTAAAATAAAATCGGATTATATAAGCCTCATTAGTTTTTTTTTTTTTTTTTTCAGATGGAAAAAAAAAAGAAAAATATAACTGGAACAAATGATAGTTTAGGAAACAATAATTAGGACCACATTAAGCCCGCAGGCCGCAGGCTAGAACCAAACGACTCATGACAAATGGTTTGGCCAGGTCATTTGGCCGACAGCTTTCAGACTATGGAACAAATTATTTAACGCAAGAGCTTGGTTAGTCGCTAACGTCTAATCAGTAAAAAGTAAGCTAGTTTTTCAGAGCTAGATCTGGGTTGTAAAATAACCAAGTATTGTGTACTATTCGCACGAAAGCCCGTCGAATACAAATTTCACAGGTTCCAGACGACAAATAGTTTGTAATGAAAAATTTAAAAAAAAATACATCTATTGATCTTATAAAATAGTAACGAAAAAAATAATTAATTTGATTCGGAAAATGGATCAAAGATAAATGGCAAATAATAAGAGCAATGCAAATAAATGTTAAAAAAATATACAAGATATAACTTAACTGTATTTAAAATGATCCTTTCATCTTCAAATTCCCAGATATTGACAATGTCTGCCTCAGTTCATCTGTCCTGTACAGCTATGCGCACTCCCTAACCCGTGTTTACAAAATGTGTTGAACATTACTCTGTTGCTTGTTTCTAGATCTAGTTCCATCTCTATGTGACACATGTCGTAGATCAAGTTTAAAAACAAATTTTATTGATCTCAAAGGATGGACAGTACATTCCCAAGGAACAGGACTGGCCTTTTACATATTGAATGGCACTCCAAAATGACACTTTTTTTCTATTTTTTCAGGAGATTTGTATGATTTTTTTTTTTGGAATCCTAATTTCCAAGACTTTTTTTTAGTATATTTTGCAATTTTAGGAGACTTCCAGGAGCTCCTGGAATACAAGTTATAACGGTTTAATTTAATAATTTACACATAGCATTATCGCGGGGCCTATACTTATGAGTGTTTGTGAGTCTGAGTGTGTGTATGGATATATTACTTTCCGGAAATCAACCTATTCGCGGACTGGCCAGCCATGAAAAAGAATTAAAAAAAACAACATAATATTTTGTGTGCTTTCTGTTTGTTGAAGTCCAGTAGCAGACTGGAGACACCCTACTTCTAGCAGACTGGAGACACCCTACTTCTAGAAAAAAAAATGGATTTCTAAAAATGTAATTGATAGCTGTTACAACTCTTAACAAAGTAAAACGATCGGAAAGAATTTAATAGTTCTCCTCCAGTTGCCCGGGGTATCAACTGTAACTATATTTTCTTAACAAATGTTTTTTTTTTCAACTGACAAATCAATCATGTTAGCACAAGACACTGAGTGTTGAAGAGTTGGAAATGGTTCTGGAAACTAAACAAACTTTCTAATGCATCTGAAATAATTTTTTTAAAAGAAAATTTTGTATTTTGTTATTAGTTCCCACAAATTTAAGACTTTTATCTTGTTAGCTTCTAATTTACTGTCCTACTGAGATACACCTGTTTCTAATTTACTGTCCTACTAAGATACACCTGTTTCTAATTTACTGTCCTACTAAGATACACCTGTTTCTAATTTACTGTCCTACTAAGATACACCTGTTTCTAATTTACTGTCCTACTAAGATACACCTGTTTCTAATTTACTGTCCTACTAAGATACACCTGTTTCTAATTTACTGTCCTACTAAGATACACCTGCTTCTAATTTACTGTCCTACTGAGATACGCCTGCTTCTAATTTACTGTCCTACTGAGATACACCTGCTTCTAATTTACTGTCCTACTGAGATACGCCTGCTTCTAATTTACTGTCCTACTGAGATACACCTGCTTCTAATTTACTGTCCTACTGAGATACACCTGCTTCTAATTTACTTACTAAGATACGCTTCATTAAAATACAAAATCTGTTGTAGACCAGACTGGCAGCTCAACGGTTTCCGCTTCATGACTGAGTGCCACCGTAGCGATGAAGAGATGTATGTCACGTGATAGAACAGCATTGAGATGGTCGAGTTCTATTCTAAATTCGCAACAAAGTCTGACGATGTTTTCATATTTTCAAAGATTGAGAAGTTTCATACAAATTTGTCGTCAACATTATCATAAAAGTGATGAGGCCTAGCCTTCGTTAAAACAGCTTCGAATACAACAGTTCTTTGCTGTATAGCAGTTTTGATTAGACACATTACACACCGCTTGTACTTAAGTGAAAGTACGAATACGCTTTCAAATGTGAAAAATATTGTGCGAGGGTCTGCATGACCAGTTTTGGGAACTCAGAGTTCTCCTTCAGACCCTTAGCTAGCTGAGGAGGCTCGTGGACGTATTTATTGTTTGGGGTTGGGGGGGGGGCATCACCACTACACTTTTGAGAAACACTGTGTTAGTTATAGGACATGTACATCAGCTGCCATATTAACCACATTCTTTCTTATCATTCTTTTTTATAAAGCTTATAGGAAGTCTCTCTGTCTGTCTGTCTGGATGGATTTTTTTTACTCATCATGTCTCCCACTTCCCATTCTCGGATCAAGTTGAAACTTTGCACAGTTATTCATTGTCCTTAACAAAACACGACACAGTTAAAAAATGGACTAATTATTTTATCAATTTGTCGTAAAAATTCAGTTTCCTTTTTTTTTTATTATAGAAAACAGAAATGGGGAGATAAATCTTGTGCAGATAAATTAGACTTCATCTAAAAATTTGAAACTAACAAAAGATAACTCTAAAACCGTCTTTTTTCATCATTACTTGTGTGGCTCAGTGGCTAGTCCATCGGCTTGAGGAGGCTTGAGGAGAGTTCGAAATCAAGTTGAACAACTGTTTGTTTCTTTTTAATTTGCTTCTGAATAGCCAGCACGGAAACCTCCCACTTTCTCCCCCCCCCCAACCGGACCACACAAGTGATCTGGACCATAGCGCATTGAGCGTGCTAAAAGCAGGACATGGCGCTAAACAAAAATAATTGGTACAAATATTTCCAAACGCACAGATTTATTATTGCTAGTATAGGTCTAGTACAAACTGAATTACATGATTGATTCAAAATAATGGGATACAAGTAGGCTAGACTTCTGATAAGCTTTGTTTTTTTAAAAGTACTTTTGATGTTTACTCACTTTTACATGGCTCGTTTACATGTACTTACAGAAGGGAAGGTCCAATCAAAAGTAATGTACTGAGTGTTATAGACAGTGTGTGTGTGTGTGTGTGTGTTTATATAGGGACGGCGGAAAGAGGTTAGCGATTGGTTGTGAATTATGCAACATAGGTGGTATTGTCGTCACTTGGTCTTAGCTAGGGGAAACGACTCCAGACCGTGGGACTGAAAGGTGTAGTAAGTTAATTTTGTTAAAAAAAAATTACTAAAGTCTAGTACATTTATTTCATTTATCACAAGTTGATGTTGTCTATGTTATAAATAAAGTGTTATTTAGTATTGTTCACCAGGAAGTTATTCACGGTTTTCAAGTTTTATTAGTTTAGATGTATTCCGCAGACAACGGTCTAGTTGTCTACCAGCAGTTTGGTGCTACAAGTCAATGACCGGTAACAACGCTTGATAGGAATGATAAGAGTATATAAAGTTTTGATTAGACAGGAGGACGGTGAAACTGATCCAAGGTTTTATTATATTTCTTCCACAATGCATGCTATAGAGAGGAGGAAAGAATAGATCTGTGAAAGATTGATTCACTAATTCTCGTCCACACAGCTCAATGCCAGTTGGTCACGCTACGTGCTCTGACTTAGTGAAACTGATTCATTTCGTGTGGCATGTTAAGAAATAATTCAGCGATGGAACCATAGTTAGACCGTCACGCGATGAGAGAGATTATTTACCTCCTTTTCGCCTTTATATATTTTCTAACTTTTTAACTTTTTTTTTGGCGGCTGAGCGGTAAAGCGCTTGGCTTCCGAACCGGGGGTCCCGAATTCGAGTCCTGATGAAGACTCGGATTTTTAATTTCGGTATCTCTGGGCGCCTATGAGTCCACCCAGATCCAATTGGGAAAAGTGAAAGCGGTTGGTCGTTGTGCTGGCCATATAACACCCTCGTTAACCATGGGCCGCATCATCTGCCACTCTGTAGTAAAAATTTTGCAATCGAGTTGAAACTTTGCCCAACTATTCAATGTCCCTTACAGCAAGACTAATATAATTTTTTAATAATATTAATACTATTTTTTTCAGCTAAAACATTTTTGAAATTTTATTCATTTATATTAAATTTTTTATTTTGTTTGAAAAAAATAAACACATCATTTTTTTCATTTTTTTAAAACTAATTAGATTACTATTTATGCTAAGAAATAGGGGAGACCATATTATATAAATTAAGTGATTATTTTTGCATTTCTATATGAGACTACGACGGCTACTGCTATGCTCTGTCATC